>NW_019384647.1:747969-757299 GCF_000671375.1 Centruroides sculpturatus | reverse complement strand
TATTTGAAGATAATTTTTGATTTTTTAATAGATATTTTCATCATTGTTACACCATCTTAAATGTACGACTTGAGAATTTTATCGTTTATATTGAGGAAAAGTTGCACGTTGGGGATAATATTCACTTTTTGCTCCTGTGTAGTGAGGAAAAAGTGCACTTGGGGATCATTCATTGATTCATTTCCTTGATAATTGGGAAAAATTGCACACTGGGAACAACTATTTATTTGCTATGCGTAAAATTACCGATCCCAGAGTACCAATTTCTCATTTATGCGCTCTCAATGGGAAAATATTGCACGTGAGAGGAACACTATTCTTTTCATCTCCTTTCACCTACTTTGAATTGACTATTGATTTTACTCCTCCATATATGAAGAAGAAAAGCTAGTCATGGGGCTAAACTGTCCATTTATGTAGCATCCAGTAAATTATACGTGCCATAGAAGTCACTTTTTTATTTTTTATTTTTTTTTTCCTTACAACGAAGAGTTATCGCAAACGTGTATCCTTCAATTTTAAAAATTAAGGATGGCAGAGAGAGAGAGAGGAGGAAAATCAAAAGAGATCTTTCAATAAGGAAACGTGAAGTAGGTTTGAAATCGCGAAGTTTTAGTTCAATTTTTCAGTCACAAACGACGATTCGCTTCAGAAGCCACGCACGAAAGACCATTACTGTGAAATATAACGAGGAAAAGAGGGATGAATCGGTAAATAGTAGCAGTTTTATCTGTGAGGAAACAGGTGGAGAGTGATCTCTTGTATATCCAAGTCTTACATCCTTTTTTTTTTATTTCTTTCTTTCTTTATTTTTAACGGAACGATTGCTCTTTTACTCTCCCTCACATCGTAAGTTGTGGCGGAAAAGACGGGAAAATGGCACCTGTCTTTGGTGGTTGCAAGTGGCGAATTTCTGATTATCCATTATGCACATGACATACTTGACGAATGAATGCAATTTTCTACACACACCTGCCTACTACTGACATGAGTGAGAGGGAAGCAAATCTACTTCCATCTTCTTACTCTACTTTAGTAACCGAGACCAAAAGCACGCGAGTCCTTTAAGTCGGATGGGGGTTATCTTTTTACGAGATAAAAAGTGTTTGAAGATGCCCTATCATACGCATGATACTAGAAAACAATGGAAATTTTGACTGATTGCAGGAAGGATTTTAGAGAATCGTGAGTAATTTTAATAATTGAATTATATATAAAAATATCGGATTTTTGAAAATAGATCGTTAATTAGTATTCATTTTACCTGTCGACACGTGAGGAGTCACGGTTTATGATCGGTATTTCATTCAAATGAATTCTAATTCGAGATAAAGTCGGGTGTTATCGATAAACGTGACACGTGTCACGATCGGAGCTTTGCCGAATCCCTTCGACCGTGACCCAAATGTAAGAGAGAGGTTTCGTAGTTTGATTGACAGAAGGAAAGATCCGTTTTGTTGGCCTCTAACAATCGATCCGTGACAAGTCATTCATCAAATCTCCCCTCTTTCGTGTCAAAGGAAGACCCTGACATTACTTTTAATTGTCTAGGTCGATGCTAAAGAAATGTTTGTTGATAAAACCTTTTCTTATCTGCAAATAAGCTTTAAATTCCAAAAAAAAATCATGCTTATATTAGTTATTAAAGCGAAATTTTAAAGTCTTTCTTCACTTTTATTTACAATTTTTCTTCATAATTATTTTGCATGCAATTTTTGATCAAATTTAGCTTATTATAATTTTTGTAAATTATGTTAAAATATTTTCTTTATTACGNGTAAGAAAATAGAAAAGGATGTTAAAGAAGTTATCTTTAAAATTTTTAGCAAAAGTAAACCAAAAAGTGCACGCGATAGACAGATTAAGGTCGCATTTTTAGATTGGCATAAGAAGAGAAACTGGCTTATTGGCAGTTGGTAACAAATCCATCTGGGAACAAACTGAGTCCCTATGACTCTCTCGGGAAGAACGAAATGGATAGGAGTCTACCTTCTATAACAAATGGCTTTGGGTTACTAGACGACACACGTCCTTCTTAAACTTTTTGGTAGAAAACTTTTTACCCGTCTTTCGGTAAAACGAAGAGGATCTTTCATTCCTTAAGCCGTTAGACATATTTGTTTCACAAAGAAAGAAAAAACAAGAGAAATCTTTTCCCTTCTCTATACTTTCGACAAATCTATGTGATAAGTTACGATATTTTTCCACATAAAATAAATCGTGTTTACCTTTTCTACAATATTTTTTTCGTTTTATTAATAATATAATGTACTGTACAGTACCGTACATATGGTATAGATTAATCTATATTTTCTTTATTTTGCTAATGGTTTACATGTAAATTTTTATTGAAAAATGTTTATATTTATGTCAAGGCTGATACAATTCGATCTATTTATTATTCGATAAATTCGTATGTTTATAATTTATGATGTTTACTTGTAATTAATGGAAAATTTAACGATATTTGTAAGCATTATTATTTAATTTAATCATTTCAAAAGCTTTCGAAGCTAAAGAAAACATCATGTCACGTTACAGACACGAATTATTAAAATTCATAATTTGCATCAAAATGTTATTACGGGCCATTGTAAACAAAAATTATAATTATTATATATTAAAATATTTTTATCATTTTCTTCTCCTTTTATCATTTTAATGTTATACTCGTTTACACGCTTCAAGCTCAGAAAATGGCTCGATGAATGCATTGAGATAGAGCAACAACTTTATATGATAATATTCGAAAGGAGATAATAAAGAATCCTGGCTTTAGTTAATTATTTTTTAACCGAATTATCCTTTTTTACTAGAATATCATACTCTATTCATCACTTTTTTTTTATCATATTTAACATAGATCAATATAGAAGTTATCCATCATATTAATCTCTCCAGCATCCACAAACAAACCTGCGTAAGAAAGATAAGATAATTTCCATTAATAAAAAAAAAAATCTGATAATATTATTAAACCATCTCGTTCCGTTCCTTTACGCAAATTCAGAGAAATGCAGACGATCCAAAACTGGGCATCCTGATACGAAAATGTCGTAGATATGTAAATTGAGTGAGGCAGGCTGTAACAGTCGATAGAATATTGCAAAATGTGGAATTTAAATCTGTATCGAAGAAGTTCTTGTTATAAAAGGCTTTCCACTCGCTCCATTAAGTCAAATGTGAGGATGTAGACTTAAATATCCTATTTTCTTCCTTAATGTGTTCAGTTGTTGGTGCCGAGTTGAATAATTCACCAATTCCTAAAGGTGGTCCTATCTCACGGCCGAGACAAATTTTCTGGTTTCATCCATTCGAATAGCAGATGGCAAGTGGTCGTTAAAAGAAATCTGGTATGAAAAAAGAGGAGGAGGAAGAAGAAGAAGAGGAGGAGGAGGAGGAGGAAGAGACAGAGAAAGAGAAGAGAGCTTTCTTTATTTCTCTTCTACTAAAATTATGTTAGATTGTTTGCTACACTAGCAAAAGGTTGACTGCGTGACTTTAAGTGATTGAATTTAAGTCCCAATGTTTGCCTGAAAATAATTTTTAGCAGCGAATTCTTTATTATAAGAAGAAAATTCATTTCCTTTTAAATCTGTATAGAATTCTTTTATATATAAATTTTAAATAAATTAAAAAAATTTTCAATGAGGTTANATATAACAAGAGGCGGAGTAGACGTTATTCATTTTCAAAGTAAATCAAACCACCATTCTATATTTCGTAACTAAGGAAAAATATATAATTTTTTATTATAATTTAAAAGGATATCCGACCTAAAACTAGTGAAAAGACTTTTATTTGTACTTTTTCATAACTGCTTCCACTTGAATAGTGCTATTTACTTAGATGAATAGGTGCATTAAACGTATTTTTAAATGCAGATTTACGTCTTATAAAGAGCTTTTAAACAGATGAAAAGATATGGAAATTTAGGAATAAATTGATATTTTTAATAAATATTAACTTTACCACTTTATAAATATTTGTTCTAATTGAATTTATATAACAGTTATATTCTAATTTTATGAAATTTAATAGCTCATTATACTTACGTTTTTTTTTTTCCTTTTCTTTTTTCTCGCTTGTACTTTAGGATTTAACAATAAAATTTTCAACATATTCGTATCAAAAACTTCACCGTTAATGTGTGAATTTTCTAACATACTCCACCTGTTAACAATGATTCAAAAATATAGAAGAAAAGTACAAAAATGTGGAAATAAATAACAGTAATTTTGTTGATTGCTTTACTTCATAACGACGTCAATTCGTTACGCTAAAAGTAAAGCTAAAAATAAATAAAAAAAATGCGGTTAGAAGAGAGAAAAACATCAAAGGAAAAACCCACAACAACCCAACTGTATAAACGATAATGGAAAAGATATTGGTTAACGAAAGAAAGTAAATGAAAATGATAAAATTAATGACCACTCCATTATCTTTTCTAAAAATCCGAATCATTTATCGCCAAGAGAATAATCGATAATCGAGTAGAAAAAAGTACGAAAAATTTATTTATTGGTAAAAGATAATTAAAATTGATAATCTTCTTCAATAAATCAGTTTCTTTAATGGTCAAAACAAATCGAGTTACTACTTTTATTTTGATTTTATTTTATTTTATTTTATTTTGATTTTATTTTATTTTATTTTTTTCCCCATTCTGCCTCTTCCCCTTTTTTTCATTCCAAAGCAATTCACTTTTTCCTGAAGGAAGTTTTGAAGAAATCTTCTCAATGTTGACTACAGGAAATTAGAGAAAGACGATTTATTGTCCAGCAGATAAGTCAAGTCGACTTTTTCCTTCTTTTGAATGAGTAAAGGTGGAATTACTAGAAACGTGCAAAGACTTCTTCTACTACAAATGACATTTTAGAAGAGAAAAAAAATTTTTTTTCCTTCTTTTTTTTTTATAAAATTTTCATAGATGAAAAGTTTTTAATTAAATATTTTCTACGTTTTTCCCTTGTGAATTATCCGAATATTTCCTTCGAATTTATTCATTTTTACTATAATAAAATTATCAAAAATATTGTAGAAAAATGTAATATTATCCTACATAACTTATAATGTAACTTGCTTGTTGAATTAACATAAATTTGTTTACTTTATTTGATAAATATTGTTGTTATAGTAATAAAAATTACTTAGGTAAAGAAATGATCGTATCTTTAATTTCTTCACATTTCTTAAATAATTAGGATAATATTAAAAGAATAATTGCAAAAAATATAATTTTGCATATGACAATGTAACATCATAGCAATAAAGAATTATTATATAATAAATTAAAGAAAAGCTACATTAATACCATTCATTTGTTACACATTTCTAATAAAAATTTTATGTATTTCATATTGGAACTTATTATTATAGCAATAAAAAATTATTAGCTCAATAATAAGACAAAAACTCGATGGTTTTGTAAGAAAAATAGCAAAAAAAAAACATTATAATTTGTATTATTCTGTACAGTAGATTTGGGAAATTATATAGAAGTGTGCACATTATAATAGAGAAGTAAAAATGGCAAGAATGATAAACTAAAATCTCTAGAATGCATTTATCTTTCTAGAATCTATCTAGGATAGTACATTTAAAAAATATTGTAGCCTATAATAGTTTTTCTGTGTTTATAATTACATTAAAATAACTTAAGTATATATTGTTAAATTCTTATTATAATATAATAAGAATTTAACAATATATACTTCTGTAAAGTTATGCTTTAGGTTTATAGTCTATATTATAGACAATAGACCTAAAGCAGACCGATTTATTAATTTTGTGAAATTATTACTGCAATAATAGCTATCTAAGAAGCAAATTAAAGAGCTTATTATGCAATTTTACTTATTAAAAGGCAGAAGATAGTAAAAATTTTGCTTATTCCATTGAAGAACTTTTTACAAATTTAGCAAGCTGGCTGAAAATTTGCATAGGAGATTTAGAATCGATACTTTAAATATATTTTCTGGATTCTTATTTCATAGAAAAGAGAAAAAAAACAATTTCAAAAAATTCGATGTTTTCAAATAAGCTAAATTTTGCATTAAACACGAAACTATCCGATTTAATAATAATAAAAAAAAGGAGTGAGAAATTCCATTACACTACAGCAACTTGGAGAAGAAAAGGATGCTGGAAAAAAATACGAAAAAGTAAAATAAAATATTAAATTTACTTAAAAGTTTTATAATTTTTTAAGTAGAGAACTATCTTTAACAAGTTTTAAAATGAGAATTTAATAAATTCTTTCATAATTAAAGTCTACATTAAAGCAAATAGTGATGAGGATGAGGAAAGTGATGCGGATCATCTTTCCAACAAGATGATCCTAATTATGCAACGTTAATGGACGTTATACATGTAACACGAACTTTCATCTGCTCTTTTGACAACTTATTATTATGTTTTATCAATGAATACTCGTATAGAACAGTCGGTAAATTAATATAATAACTCACTTCACCATCCGACTATAACTTTATCTATGAAAATAATCGATAATCGATCTGGTTGTCTAATAAGATAATATACTACCCTTTATATAACTCCAACGATATTTTATACATATTTCTTCTTTTAAAAAAATTATACGTTGAAATTATAGAGGTTAGCGAGTGTTTGAAACATCAAAATGTTCGTGTTAAACTTCAATTTATCATAAGATACGACGAAAAATTTAAAGATGCTCGTCTCGTGTGATATCTTGTTTGTAATGGCAAACCGTATCGAGTGAGGATAATTTGATATTTACGTGGGCCAACACACATCCAATTAATTCGCCATATACGTAGTTTAATGATCATTATCAGAGATATAATTGCACCAACGAATTGAGCTAATCTATATCAGCAGAAGCAACAGCAGTAGATCATCTCATATCGTGCAAGTATATATCTAAAACGATAAATTCGCACGGATAATAAATTTCTAAACTTGTATACGGGCCTAAAATATTCGAAAAATAATATTAATAAATGAGAGAAGACAGCAGCAATTAGCTCGGATGTAACATTCAATTAGTTAAGTCGAAAATTTGCCTTGTTTAAGTATCGAATTACACGCATTACAAATGACTTTAAATTAAATATTTTCTTGTTTTACTAATCTAAAATGTTCAATTTTTTTAAAAATTTGTTTATAAAAGTATAAACTCTTAGGAAAAATATATTTATTCAAAATTCTTTAGCATTTAATGCAGCGTGAAGTGCAATTGCAAGATCGTTTTATCAGTGGGAGACGAAGTAATATGGACAGCTTCTTTCCACCCTCCTATCTCTGTCTAGCATAGATAGAAATGTTATATCGACAGTTAGAAGCGAAGAGATAGAATGCCTCCAAGGATAGAATGGTATATTTTTAGCTTTAAAAATTCGTATTTATATATATTTTTTAACTTAAAATCGTGTCTAAGCGTTAAGCATGTATTTACAAGAGATATTTGTATCTAAAGGTTCTTAGCTGTAAGCTGTACTTAACGTCAAAGTCTAACACATTAGGTGCTGATGGTCGAACAATACAGGAGCCATTATACCCAGTCACGTGGTTCTCTAGATGTGACATGTGCCGATGTCGTCAGAGAAGTCGAGGTCGTCTCTAGAGGTGGTCTATTATATCTAAAGCTCCCGGAGGAGGTAGGTTTGGCGAGAGCGTTTTCGTATGTAAATTTATCTACACCTATAACACCGGTTATTTACTTATCACTAGATGAACTTACTCAACATCGTCTACATTGTTTATCGTGTTTTGCAATATTGGAACATTAAAGCCAACAAATAAAGATTTATGAACATAATTCATTAACTTGTTTAAGTTTAAATCACGTAAAATTGTGCAGAAAATCTAAAACAATTTCCCTTTATATATATATATATATGTGTGTGTATGTATGTATGTATGTATATCTCCCCCTCCTCTTATGATGTCTGTTTTTATGTACCGTTTACGACCCGACTTCCCTCATAAAGTGTAAAGTGGATTCGACCGTGTAGTAAAAATCGTCACGTGAGGGTGTAAACTTCCTCGTTCTATACCACAAGTTAATTTTTTAATTTGTGTTTTGTCTGCAGTTTATTTATTTACTTTTTGCGTAAACCGAAGATGCTCCTCTTCCTGCTCTCTCTGATGTTAAAGTTTTGTATATCCGATATAAGCGCATTTTAAAATATTATAAAAACTTAAAGCACACGCTAAGGTTTTATATAGGCAATAGACTCTATAGAAAAGTACATATTTATGTTTTTATTCGTCTTTGTCTATAATTTATATACAAACTCAACATATTTGTATTAGCTGATGTTAAAGTTTGATATACTTGCTTCAGGTAGGTAAAGAAATCTTATAACACTTTCAGATTTTATATCTTTACAGAAAAACGCATACTAATGTGTCTGTCTGTCTGTGCGGATATTCTAGTTTTATGCTCTCTGAAGCTAAAGATATTTTTAGATATAACAATACCAATTTACAATTATATAATTTTATACCACGAGTAGACTTTGTATAAAAAAAAAAAAAGTATGTTTACATTCTTGTGTAACGTAGGCCCTTTATATAGAGATTCAATATATTCCTATTTGTACTGCATATTTCTACTAAATTAATATGTATACTTGTAATTGGTTATAAAAATGTTATAACCACCTCAAATTATAGTTATACAGTTTTACATTCTTAGTACATTTTATAGAAAAGTACGTATTCACGTTATGTGTACTTATGAACGGTGAAAGAACACGTTGAACCTGTTCGTTCAACGTGTTCTTTTACATTACATTCGCTATAAATGGATACGAAATAGTAAACAGTCCCAGTTATGGGGTTCATGTTACTAGAACGTCCTAGTCAAGTTCTGTTATCTCGAAAAGTTTACATTAGATTTTCAACACAAATAAACTTTCAGGTGTAATTTTCTTCATCGAAATTGTCAAAACTTCTACAAAAATTGGTATATAAATTGGAGTTTGTAGTAGTTGTATGTGAAGAAAATGCGACATATGGTTGCACGATTCGTCTTCAACACATCTATTCAGGTGCAGATCAATCATTTTTAGAGTAGACATATTCAAGGTAAATTATGTGTTTCGTCTTAGAAACATGCCTTTTTTTAAAATAAAACGTATTGAAGACTTTAATAGCTTATTACTTCTACTTTTTTTAATATAAAATTTAGATATTTTAATATATACAGTAGATGTTAAGATTCAAATATTTGAGCTGTGTAACTTACTAATTTTTTTGTATAAAATTATATTATTAAAATTTGCAGTACGATGTCTATAGATTTATAATATATTTTCCGTATTTTTTTTTTTTTTTTAA
>NW_019384647.1:728433-744140 GCF_000671375.1 Centruroides sculpturatus | reverse complement strand
ATCTTCTTTACAAGAAAGATTTGAACAAATTGAAAATCATATTAATATTTTCGGTTTTCTTTACAATATTCCATTATTATGAACAATGGGAGACGACCAACTTAAAAAGTTTTGCATGGATTTAGATTTAAAATTCAGGCAAGATGATAATTGTGATATAAATGGAGCCGGTTTATACGAAGAAATTAACATTTTTTGTTCGATCTGTACTAATGGTGAAAATGCAGCAACAGTACAGTGCTTGAATATGCTGAGAAATATGCACAACTCTTTTTCAAATCTGGCTATTAGTTTAAGATTATTATTAACAATTCCAATTTCAACAGCAGATGAGGAAGAAGAGGAGGAGGAAGAAGAAGAAGAAGAAGAGGAGGAGGAGGAGGAGGAAGAGACAGAGAAAGAGAAGAGAGCTTTCTTTATTTCTCTTCTACTAAAATTATGTTAGATTGTTTGCTACACTAGCAAAAGGTTGACTGCGTGACTTTAAGTGATTGAATTTAAGTCCCAATGTTTGCCTGAAAATAATTTTTAGCAGCGAATTCTTTATTATAAGAAGAAAATTCATTTCCTTTTAAATCTGTATAGAATTCTTTTATATATAATTTTAAATAAATTAAAAAAATTTTCAATGAGGTTACAATGAAGTATATAGCATTTTTATTCTTAAAATCTTCTTCACAAAAAAAGAGATTTTTAAAGTGAAAATGCTTCTTACTCTTTCAGTGACATCAATACTTTTTCGAAACCATAAAAAAGCAAAAATTTCTTTGAAAGAAGCTTTTCTACAATATATTTCTTAAATCAGCTTTTTTCTTCTGAAGATTCTAGCCGCATCATTCTTATATAATAAGAAAAGTAAAAATAAAATAGATTTTTTTCCAAATATTACTTTAAAATAATGTAATAAAACATTGAGAAATTTAACAAAGCAATTAAAACCTATCGAGTTGATACCTTTCTCTAATCTTTCTTACACCTAAGAGTTTCTTTAAGCAATAAAACTTTTATCCACCAATTTCATCCTTCAACGAAGTCAAGTTAAACTTTGGAATTGGGGGGGGGTCCGAAAAGTATTACGATTCCTTACTTTACAGGAGTATTAAGACACAAAACTAAACTGTATCATTTGGAAGGACCATAAAGTAAAAAGGGATAACTCAAAAACTATGTAGTATACCATTTAGAAGATCAGAGAAGAAGGTAAGAAAATAGAAAAGGATGTTAAAGAAGTTATCTTTAAAATTTTTAGCAAAAGTAAACCAAAAAGTGCACGCGATAGACAGATTAAGGTCGCATTTTTAGATTGGCATAAGAAGAGAAACTGGCTTATTGGCAGTTGGTAACAAATCCATCTGGGAACAAACTGAGTCCCTATGACTCTCTCGGGAAGAACGAAATGGATAGGAGTCTACCTTCTATAACAAATGGCTTTGGGTTACTAGACGACACACGTCCTTCTTAAACTTTTTGGTAGAAAACTTTTTACCCGTCTTTCGGTAAAACGAAGAGGATCTTTCATTCCTTAAGCCGTTAGACATATTTGTTTCACAAAGAAAGAAAAAACAAGAGAAATCTTTTCCCTTCTCTATACTTTCGACAAATCTATGTGATAAGTTACGATATTTTTCCACATAAAATAAATCGTGTTTACCTTTTCTACAATATTTTTTTCGTTTTATTAATAATATAATGTACTGTACAGTACCGTACATATGGTATAGATTAATCTATATTTTCTTTATTTTGCTAATGGTTTACATGTAAATTTTTATTGAAAAATGTTTATATTTATGTCAAGGCTGATACAATTCGATCTATTTATTATTCGATAAATTCGTATGTTTATAATTTATGATGTTTACTTGTAATTAATGGAAAATTTAACGATATTTGTAAGCATTATTATTTAATTTAATCATTTCAAAAGCTTTCGAAGCTAAAGAAAACATCATGTCACGTTACAGACACGAATTATTAAAATTCATAATTTGCATCAAAATGTTATTACGGGCCATTGTAAACAAAAATTATAATTATTATATATTAAAATATTTTTATCATTTTCTTCTCCTTTTATCATTTTAATGTTATACTCGTTTACACGCTTCAAGCTCAGAAAATGGCTCGATGAATGCATTGAGATAGAGCAACAACTTTATATGATAATATTCGAAAGGAGATAATAAAGAATCCTGGCTTTAGTTAATTATTTTTTAACCGAATTATCCTTTTTTACTAGAATATCATACTCTATTCATCACTTTTTTTTTATCATATTTAACATAGATCAATATAGAAGTTATCCATCATATTAATCTCTCCAGCATCCACAAACAAACCTGCGTAAGAAAGATAAGATAATTTCCATTAATAAAAAAAAAAATCTGATAATATTATTAAACCTTAGAAAATATATGTATTTTTTCATATAAATATCTAGTTTTGTTATTATTATTGTTATTATTATTATTATTAAATCTAAATTGTACATTCAATAAAGATAATTATAAACACGAATTTATTCTCTTCGTAAGATAATTTCGATGCTAATTTTCCCATTACACGAAACTCGATGTTTTTCTCCGAAATGAAATTCATTAATTTAAATGGATGAAAAAAATATTGAATTAAGGTTATCTTTTATATTTAAAAATCAATTTTTTATAAATTTTGTCACGTCACACGAATAATTTTGACAGTACACGTGTATTTACACGTAGGACGTTAGCGAATTTACATACGGTACATTTGTCACCGTACAACGTTTGTCACACCTATCCCAAGCTTTTCAATTATTACTTTCCACGCCAAAAATAACGTTACGAGGTACAATATACCACCTGAACTTAATGTAAAGCTTCTATAAGTCATTTATAATCCTTTGCCACTCCTATCACAAATTTACAGAAACTAGTAGCTTTGGTTAAGTGATTTTTCGTTTCCGCACCACCCTTATATGTAAATGAATGAGTTTACAAAATTTATAAGTGGTATATTCGTTCGGTCAAGGATCCTTTTTCAGATTTTACGACTGTTTCGTGACGGTTGCACGATTCGTTGACTTTGCGTGACAACCAATAATAACTCCGACGTCACACCGAAACCCAATGGATTAAAAGTATTCTCGTCTGTGTCTGTGGTTCATTATGTACCAAATGCGACAACCCTCGTCACTAGACACTAAGCACGATATGCTAATAATTAATAGATGTGTGTTTAAATTTCGTACCATTGACAAGTTAAAGTAGAATCAATGACGAGAGAAACAAACAAATTTTTAAAATTAAAACACACAAAACTCTATTGTTTGTCACTCTTCTTCTTTATTTAATTAATTAATGTTGATTGCCATGTATCTTTTTCTAATTCTCTTATTCTTTCTTCCTCCCTCTCGTGTCGGGATTAGTTTGAATATATTTTTAAATAATAATTTATTCAGTAGGATAGAGTTGCAATTTTATGATTCATTTATTTAATATTTTATTGACTTTAATGTAATGCATACATATTTAAAAATTTTATTTATTTTTACGTCAAATGAACTTAAATTATATCTTCTCGTATTGCATCTCATATTTCTCGTATTCTCGTAATATATACGTATATATATATTCGAAATTTTACGAAAAATTCTTATGTAAAATGTTTATGTTTATATTTATAATTTATAATTGACTTTAAACTTGTTAAATTAAACATTTAAACATTAAAAATGATCGATGTTAATCGTAAAATATGTATATTTTATACAAATTATTACATTTTTTTTTTAAATGAAAAGTTTAAATTGCATTCAAGTATATTAAGTAAATATTTAAATACATACAGTAAAAAGATATTTTTCGGTTGAAAAACGTGCAAATCATTTTGAGAAATGTTAACTAAAGATTACACGTCACTCTAAAAAAACACACATATATATATGTAACTAATGTAAAAATATATTTGAAAAATGTAAATTGAATAAATATGTTGATAGTAAATTTATTCTCGTGCTGAAGATAAGTTAGATCTCTAGAGATGTATCATTTATACCGAAGAGAATCAACAGATTTAACAATTCATCCACTAAGGTCGTGAGCCAAAATTGCAGCTATGTCTCACATGACATCACGTAACTATAAACTACCCCACTTGTAATGTAGAGAATGCAGCAAATCTCGTCTCTGGATGGATGAGGAAGAGGAGAAGGAGGACGGGGATGTTCCCCATAGGGGAAAAGTGAAATACATCAGAGTCAGAAAGATTAGATCTGGACATATTAGAATCTGTTCGATATCGATGGGAATAGGGAAGTAAAGATGGCTGTAAAGTGTGTTTTTTCCTGCCCACATCCGCCTGCTCTTCCATAACGATGTGAAGAGTAGAGGAGTGGGTCGTATTTCTCCACTATTCAAGTACGTTTAGCCGTGTAAAGCTTGCAATAAATTGCACATCCCTTACGAGAATGCTCTTTAATCATTTTTAATAAATAACGTGAATAATAAGCGAGAATTTTGTAAAATAAGTTATCAACAAAATCTCATTTTCTATCGAATGCATCTTATAAATTATATACATATATATATATAAAATAATGTTGAGAATGAAAGGATTTAAATCATATTTCTCTCTTCGTATATTTATTTTAGATTTGTTCTTTAAAAAAATAAACTTTATACAGTTATTATCCGTGTTTTAACTCAATGTAAACTTCTATAAAATTAACTTCACACTAACTTCACTCTAAAAAACTTCACACAGAACCTCTTCGATTAATAGTATTTTATAATCTTCTCTAACTATTTTATATTGTAATTTAAATTAGTTTAAACGGATTATAGATGATCAAGTATTATTTAAAGAAGTTTACAACTAAAAAATTAACATAATTCGTTCAAAATTATTTAAGTTACGATGTAGGGTAGTCTAAAAACACTCTATGATTATGCAGGATTATATAATCCTATACAGTCAAGGATTGGAGAACATATAGGAGAGAGATTCGAATATTATAGTATTTTTTATGGCGAAAAATGGATATATTTTCTTCAAAATAACTTAAATTATTTTAGTAATTACTGCAGGATATTCTAGAAACTTTTATATTTAATANCCTGAATATATTTGTATAGGACCACTCGTGTATGTACAGTACATATACATACAGAGTGGTTATATATATGAATACGTAGGATGAGAAATAGAATCTATATATAGGATGATAGAATACTATAGGCTCTTTATAGGTAGTCATCCTATATATATATATAGAATGTATCTTATCCTATCATCCTCTATATAAGTCCTAGCTCTCATAGTACACATGTTTATATTTATATAAAGAATCCTTAAAAATTTATACATATAAAGTGAGTTAATTTGGTAGGATATACTCCTGTATATACCGTGTACAGGGGTGGACCAAAAGACAGTTAACCGAGTTAACTGATTTTCTTTAAATTTTATAAATTCTAAAACTTTATTGTATGCAAATAACCTAAAAGTGTAAGCTTAGAATGCACTAGAAAAGACGAAGAAGAGATTTAAATTTCAAAATGTTTACTTGTTTTTATTAAGAAAAAAATATTATAAATAATTAAGCATTAAAAATGTCACATATATACATTATATAATTAAAATAAATCTGTGAAAGTTATTAAATTATTTAAAAACTTTATAAAATCTGTTATTTCTTGTAAGAGTAAAAAACACATTTATTACTTATTCATAAAAAAATGAAAACATTTTTTACTATTTTATAATTTATTAAATTAAACAAATTTAATTGTGATGAAAATTATAAATGAATATAAAGTAGAAAATTCATGTTTTGATATTTTATAAGTTAAAATGAAGGAGAGAAAGTCAATTAATTATTAAACTTTACGCCTAAATTTAAAGAAAATTAATTAAAATACATGATAAAAATTATTAAAATGAATAAGAAAAACATATAAAATTTTCATAATATAAAAATTTAACGAGAAGATACTAAATAAATTATAAATTAAAACAAAAAAAAAGAAAGAAAGAAAAATGTATTGGAGAAATTGGAGAAAAAGTTTAATTACTTCTTGATATCAATTGAAAAGTTTTACAATTATTTATTTATAATAACATAAATTTAATTTTAAAAAATATCTAATTTATATAAATATAAAATACATTTTTTATAAGCTACAAATTGTAGAATTTATGTAGCATTTTTTTTCCACACAATCAATCTGTATTTGTTATTGTAAAGACCAATAAATTTGATAATTTACTAAATATCTATAATTACTCTATAATTTTTATTTATTACTTTATTTTTTTATCTCTTTAAATTAAAAAATAACTTTAATTTCTTATTAAATAATGCAAAAAAACAGTTGAAAAAGAAATCAATTCAAACCATTGATTTTGGAGAAAATGATAAGAAAATTCCCTAAAGCCAGCATCACGCCAACTTTTATTATCATAAATTTCACTTTCTTTACATATTAATTAACTAAAATTAATTATAATCAATTTATAAAACTTAATTTAAAGATAATTTTCTACTAAAAGAAAAAAAAAGAACAAAAATTTAAATAAAGAGACAATCAGAGAAGTCCCAGATTTACAATTATCATCATTAATTTTAGTAGACTTTTGGATATTTTTTTTTTAAATTTTACAGCATATAAATTAAGGCGATTTAATCAAGTTAAGGTAATTTAATGGCTCTCAACTCTTCAATTATACGTTCTATATCTAAGTATCTCGCTATTAGTAACTCTAAACAATATGTAAAAGGAAAAATAGCATAAATTCTTCTTTCCTTCCTAAATTATAGTAGTTAATTGCGTTTTATCAGTAAGGGTCTAAGAGAGAGAGAAAAGAGGAAAGGATCGACTTCGTGCACGATTTTAATTACCAATCAAAGAGCCTTTTCTGGATATAATAAGCAGATTTAATCCTTAAGAGAAGATCGTAAAGAACAAGCGGACTAATTTGGAAAAATTATGAAGCTAAAAGTCATTATTCTACTACATCCAGATTGATTCAGCAAGATCGAAGGTTTAATAAAAGACTAAAGAATGTAAGCATTTTCTGCAATGCTTGGAAATGAAAGGGGATACGCCATATATAAAAAAAAATGTCATAGTTTTTCTTCTCTTTAATCAAGGGTCGGTAATCTCCCAATTTACGTAGCGACAAGAATGTGCAATAAAAGTTGGTTTGGTTCAGGACAGGGTCGAACGGGGTCACTACTCTTCTGTTAAGCCAACGACAGTCGTTGTCAGAGAACTCATCTGTCATTAACTCCTTTACTCTACTTTGCTTCAATAAGTTGGTAGTTAAGTAAAGATATTGATGAAATTTTGGATGTTTTCCGATGGATGCATTGACGTTGATGCGTTCTAACTGTACACTTTGTTAATTAATTTTGTTGTCTGTGACGAAATGATGAAGAGTTTCTCGTCTTTGGAATTGTTTAGGACATTTCTTGAGTTTTCTCTTTGATGTTCATTTAATTCTGTTAACTGAATAACCAGAGGAATTTGAAATTGCTTATTGAGATTGGTAGTTTATAAACGGTTGCGCGTATGGAATAATGAGAAGTATCTTAACTTTCTAAGTGTATAAAATCGAATTTTATAAAATTAACTTTTCAATCGGCTTCTAAAATTGCAAATCTAAGATTTCTGAAGAATATTTATTTATACACAAACTTAGAAATTTTAAGAAGATGAGAGTTTGTGTATTCTGCGTCTTATGATCCGATGATGCATCTTAATCCAAAAATTCTTTGGATTCGTCGTACTTTTTCGAAATATTTTTTTGGATTTGGAAAAAGTTTTTCAAAGTTCAAAAAATATTTAAAAAATACTTGAATTTTTTTTTTCAAAATATTTTTAAATTGATTGCAAAAATTTTTGTGTAGCGTTAATTAAAATAAGAGCTTCTTCGCTACTTTCTTCTCTAAAAGTTTTCCCTTTTTCAATCAACGAGGGAATTTACCACTCAAAGTATTTAAAACAAAATTAATCTAAGTACTAAACACACGTTACTACGTAAATTAGGATGGCGTTACTACTAAAATTTGCATTTATTTCGAAATTGGTAATAGTATAGCTAACTAATCATTGAATAATTTACAGTATAAAGTCTAGGAAAGAAGCTTGAGGTCCTGAATTCTCAGAGTAACGACTGCTTAAATGTTATGTGGCGTGTTTCCTATTGCGGAAAACAAGATAAAGGTATCTCTCCCGAGACCGTAAAAGCTTCCAGTCTGCAAAGAAAGCTTTTTGTTCAGAAGGAGACTGGTTAATGCTTTCTGATGCTAGTGAAGTCGTGAAAGTGTGATAACGGTTATCTCTCGATAATTGGTTCTCTGAAAGAAATAATTAACATGCTAATGAAAACAAGTAAAAGCATCTATTGCATCTCTTCCTTCTAAACGCAGTTATCCAGATTGTTGGCGTATAAAACACTATCTGCTCGGATGAATTCGTAACAATCGAGCACGTAAAGATTTTTTTTTTAAAATAAGATAAATACCTTAAATGGTTCCGTTACAGAATAATTAAATACTGTGATTAGAAAATAATTTTTTATTTTAAATATTTTTGTCTCAAATATAAGTTATAAAGTGATAAATTTTCTCATTATTTCTTCGAAGATAACTTTCAGGATTTCTTTTGTGTAATATAAATATCAGGAAACGATGATTATGAGAGGTTGATTTCATCATGTTTTGAAAGGATTTTGAATATAGGTAAAGAAAGGTAAGAAGAGAATAAAGCAAGGAAAGTTGCAAGACCCTCGGGACAAATTGTACAATGACAATAGCCAAGCAATGAAATATAGTAGAAACGTATCAATAGCGGCATTAAACTGTGCCCGTAAATTGAATATCGGTTTTGTCACAGGCTTAATCTCTTCTTCTAGTAGGTTTTTTTTTCCTTTTTCTATGTGGCCCAATGTGTTTCCTTAAGATGTTTCTCCGTCTAGCTAACTTTGTTCTTTAATTCAAAGGTGACGCCGAAGTTGTGAAGATTAGCTAGAAGCTGTCTGGAAGCAAAGACCTGTGGATTAGTCGAATGGTTGTAAGGCAACACCTAAAAGTTGGATGCAATCACTCACCTTAATCCAGACTGATACGTTATACCCGGAATCAGTTGGAGAAAAGAAACGAAAACAGATTTTTTATTTAATATAAAATAAAGTTTTTCAAACTAGTTTTTTTTTTCTTGTTTCTAGATTAACAAGTTGCAGCTTCCCTTATAGTATTCATAATGAAAAACTAGTGTATGTAAAAGAGAAAAAATAAGCTGTTTTCTACAAGGAAAAGATTCGATTAAAGGTCTATACAGAAAGAAAGGATTACAGGAGAAAGAAAACGTGAGAAAAACAAGCACGTGAGAATCAATAGAAAGAAATATGGCAGTTTATCACTTAATAGGATAAACATGCATAAGATGGTTTTCGCGAAAAGTAGATAAAATTATTTTTAAAATATGATAATCTTTACAGAAAGATTTATATAATACTTCAGAACTTTTCTTCTTTATATCTATATTAATGTACTAAATAGATAAAGATTATTACGAAAAATTTTTTATATAATTAATAAAAATGCTTAAATTTTGTTTTCTAGTTATATAGAAGAAAAAAAATTTTATTTTATTTTTTTACAATTAAATTAAGACCTGAAGAAACGATTTTTTCTGATATCACACCTCATTTACTAATGGATGAAAAACGAAGGCTCAACGTTAAGACTTTAGATAGAAAATACCGTCAATTTTCGGATTTTATATATTTTTTTCTCCTCTTGCTAAAAATTAAATTCGATTCGATTATCTATCGGAAGGAAGAATTACAATTCATAAAAATTGCAAGAGGGATCCAAATTGACATTATTGACTCACTAGGCTGATTCATTGCCAATTTATGTAAAGCTCTACCAAAATCTCTTTTCCCCCTTCCTCTTCCTTAAATAATCCTTAAAAAAATTTGTGACTCCAGTCGAAATCGAGACCCTTATTACCATAATTTACTAGTCAGGTCGGAAGATAATGATGTTTGTTTTTCAAATATAACGTTTTTAATCCCGTTCGACTCACCCATTATCATCACATTAGATTTGAATCTACGTCTTACCACTCTTATAACAAACGGATAAAAGTTTTATTAACAATTAATGCAGGGACTTTACCTACAGAAATCATTCAAAACTCTGACACGATTGGAAAAACTGATAAGAAATGTGCACATCTTCAATAAATATTCGAGATTTATGGAGAGAAAATTTAAATTTAAAGTATACCCCCTCGAACACAAATTGTAACTATGGGGTAGAGGGGGGAAAAGGAAAAAATAAAAGGCTCCTATTTATCACACTTGAAACTCCCATCAGCAGCATTTCTTCAATCTCTCCCCCTCCTCGTCATCCATCCACATATCCGGAAGAGCAAAACCGCTATCTCTATGGCTACCATTTCCTTACATCATTCTTATCCACAGACACCATCCACATATTTGTATAATTTCTCCATCACGGTTTTCAAAAGTATCCTTCCTTCTAAAAAAAAAGAGGAATCGCGTCCATCTTTCCTTTTCTTCAAATGACGATTTCCGTTTGAAAAATAAGCTAGGAAAATCGCTATTTTAAAATTGCCGTTCTTCTATGCTCGACATAGCCATAGATACTTGTCATTTAAGCTAAAGGTATCATTTGAAAGCTCCTCGTCCTCTTCTTCTGTCGCACGATTCTCGGTGATTAAAGATATTCAATAGTAAATCTATAAGAGGTTTAAGGGTAAAGAAAACCTTTTCTAATCCTCTTTTTTTATATTCATGCATACAGAAAAGAATAGTGATAGTTGATATAAGGCTAAAGATAACGACCCTCTTTACTTCCTTTTTCTCTCTCTGTACTTTTTAGAATTTCAAACGAATCTCTGTTAAGAAAGATTTGGAAACTTTTCTATCGAAGGTATTGATAGAATTCGATTTGTTGCTGCAAGTAGATTGGATGAATACACCCTTTATTGCCGTCTCTTCGAAGAAGATTGGATCGTACGTACCGTACGTCTATTCGATCGTTGCTCAATTATCTCGAAAAAAAACCTTTAAAACAATTACTTAAATAATTTTTTCCTTAAGTTCTAAATGGAAATATTTGTACTTCTACCTTTAATAAACAAAATATCTGATTATTCTTTAACGAAAAACAAAAATTCCTATATTGTAATGACTGTAACTACTTTAAACATTAGCTAAACTTTAATTAAATCGAATAATTATCACAAATTACTTTAATCAACTTTAACGATCAACTTCTTCATCGATAATAGTCTAGCAGAGGATGATTGAACTACAGCTTTTATCGGAAGATAAATGGAAAGAAGCGAAAACCTAAATTAGATTTTCTTTCACGTTTCTGAGTGGTGAGAGAAATTTTAAGGTTGTAAACTGTTTGACGATCGATTGGCAGCCAATGACAGTTTTCTTGTAGTGAGGGGGGAGTTAAGTGAGAATAAAGTTGCAAAGGATTAAGGGTAGTGGACAGGGATGGTCACCGACCAAGAAGTTTTTAGCTCACTTTTACAATGCACGCTATCCTATAGATAGTTGTCTGCAGATCTCTTACAGAGTCAAAGCGAGTACATTGGAGACGGATTGATTTGTGAGTGCTTTACTTCTACCTCCAATAACCTCGGAATGTTCTCAATGACAGATTAGAACGGAATTGTGAGGGTGCAGGACTTTCATCTCCTTCACAACTATTGTGTCTCCCCTTATTTCTATTTCCATTGTGGTGCCGTAATATCCGCTTAAGTCTGTATGCTTTAATATGTTACTGTATTACTTCCTTCGTGTGTACACATTCGTCTTGTAGAAATTACAGATTTTCAGATTTCCTCATTCTCACTTTGCATCAGTTTTATTAATTTTCGTGTTATTTGCGGCAGTTTACATGTGTATATTAATCTCGTTTTTTACGTAAATTTCTCACTTATCAACTCGTGAATTGAATTTATTTGCTTTAAAGTCATACAATTTTTTTATTTTTAAGTTTTAATAATTATAAAAAAAATTAATTTTGCGAGGTTTTAATTTAAAAAATTATAATTTTAAATTTTAAAGGATTTTAAGTGAGTTTTTTCATTAAAAATATCTCATTCTGACTGCAAGAAGTTTCGATTTTTCACTTTAAAGTCTTTGTAAAGTAAGGAAATTAATGATATAAATTTCCAACAGGATTTTCAATGATAAATTAGGGTATTTTTATACTCGAAGACCTTATATTTTTATAAAGAAGAGCATTTTCTGATAGATAAATAGGCAAAGTAATTAAGTAGAAAATCGGATAGGGCTTTCAACTCTTAAATATTATAGAAATCAATGTAGTAAACGTGAAAAGACTTCCGGAACGGCAAAACTCGATCCAGCTGTCGAGACATGCGTAGGTAGGGAAATTTTTTCTTACGTTTACACGAGAGAAAGTCGGGATTGCTGCATCCGACGGACCGTACACAAGAGTGGAAATGCAGAGTGGATATACCATTCCGCTCCACTGATCTCCGTGCTTTGCTTCAAATTTGGGAAATGGAAGGGAAAATAACGAATGTGGCGGCTGGATTGCCATTCAGCAGAATACTAGCAAGACAGCTCTTCGGTTTCACCCATC
The DNA here is from genome assembly GCF_000671375.1 of Centruroides sculpturatus. Taxonomy (NCBI): domain Eukaryota; kingdom Metazoa; phylum Arthropoda; class Arachnida; order Scorpiones; family Buthidae; genus Centruroides; species Centruroides sculpturatus. Next base: position 731,494 of record NW_019384647.1, on the reverse strand, counting down.
AACCATCGAGAAAAATCGCAGAATGATCGAAGTAAGAGCATCCTACCGCTAGAAAAACGAAGAGAGGAATCCCTTTGTTCTGAATAAATAGCCACTTATAGGAGGCCACTTAACACTCTAATCTTCTTCTTAAGTGCTACATATTAATGTAGAAGGGTGGAAATTTAATTAAAACTGCAACCCGGGTGATTTCAGATGATTTTAACAGCGTGTTTTCCTTAGCTCTCTCCCTCTCTTCTCCGCTGACTGAATTTTATATTACAACTGCAGTTTAACTCCTCCCACTACACTACTAACGGGAGAAAAACTCATCAAGCATGATTTTGAAATAATTAAGCATCTTTTCTAATGCAGATTCAGGCGTAGAAGAAAGCAGAGAGAAAATTTTCTAACACTTCTTTTGTTCTTTCCTGTTTTCCGGAGAAAAAGAATCTGCTTAAACAAATCCTATTCTTGTTCTTGTATAAATTAATTTTTAAGTGACAGTTTCAGGATGTTGTACTTTTTAATTTTATCTGGCACAAACGGAGGTTTTCTTCTATGTGTAAACTCGAAAGAGGCGATTTAAAAGAAGTGACCGAATCGGTTTGGATGCCTGCAACGGCTGTTCAGTGGTGCAGAGAAAGAAAAACAAACGGGAGAAAATTTCCACTATCCCTCTAGGGGTCAGAGCCCACGGGAGTGCCCCTAAACATGTGGTAGCGACAAAAACCTTCTTCTATAGAACAACTTCGTGTGTCCCCTTCGGGGGACAATATTTTCTTTTCTTTCACTTCCAATTGCAAAATACTTCCCCAAACATGGAGAAACGGGGATTTGTTAAAAGTTTTGTTTCTTCCACTGTTTTTACTGGACTTTTTTTTATTTTCGAAGACCCAGAGGAATGCTTGACTTTTTCTTCTATACCAAGTCTTTTGTGTTGTCTTCATTTTCTTCCCGGCTATTGATTGTTGGAAGCGACCAACTTCGTTTTACGTCTTCTAATTTAATTTCTTTCCTTCCCCTGTATTAATTTATTGTACTTCCTCTAGTAGATAATCACAAAAACGTATCTTTCTTTCATAACTTTCCTTTTATACAACAAGTTATAAAATATTTCCTTTATAGGAAATTTGTTTCTAGTTAAGATTTATAAAGAAGAAAACGTTTTTTATTTTCTTTTTATTTTTTAAAGAAATAAAAGTACCAAATGTTTTTCTCCTTGATGATTGAGAAAAACGCTTTTCTGTAGGAAAGTTTTGTGCCTAGAAAAATGCTTCACCTCTACGAAATTGATGTTACTTAGGAAAATACTTACACGTGTGTCTATTTGAGAGATTCTTCTCTATTTCTCTTTCTTGAGAAAATGTTTTCTCTTCTTATTTGGAAACAACTTCTCACTCTTTTTTCGGAAAATCGTGTATTTTTTTCCTTTACAAAAATAAATAAATAAATTTTTCACTAGAAAAACGACATTTTTCAGTGAAAGAAAATCCTTTTCTTCCACGAAAATTGTACATTTGTTTCGGAAATACGTTCAACATCTTATAAATATGCCATTTTCGGCTAATTCTAAATGCATTTTTCTATTCTTCTAATTTAAATAATTATCTAATGGCTTGTTACTTTTAAATTACTCAATTTAAACATCCTTGTAGAAAAATTAGAATGCAGAAAATTGTCTTTTCAAAATGGTTTCATGCAATACGGTTTTTTATCAACATGGATATGATATAATAGCCGGTATTCATTATCAGAAAGGAAGTCTTTCTACTGGGTAAAGATGCTATATCTTATCTGATGATGAAGAGCATTTCTTCGTAAATGGTAAAGAAAATAAATTCTATGTCATTCTCTCTCGTATATAAAAAAAATAAGTAGAAGGAAAGATATTCAGCGTTTCTTATTGCCGAAATAGTTTTGCCTTATTCTCTAGCATTCATTGAATATGACAAAAGGAAAAGTTTTGCGATCGTTTCCAAAGAAAAATCGCAAAAATTTATTCGTATTTTTAAAAAAAAAAAATCATTTTTAGTCGATAAAATTTATAACATGTTACAAAAATCTTGTATTTTTAAACGGAAAATAAAATAATTCTCAATATTCAACTGTTGTATATGCGATAAACTGTATAAGATGCGGATAAAATTTGATTTTTAAAATAAATTATTTAAAATGTATGACCTTTCAAGTGATTTTCTTTACCAATGAAACTAAGATAGAAATCCCTTTTGTATTATTTTAAAGAGCTCATAAAAATATTCAAAGATAAACATTTATTAATTCCCCATTCAAGGAAAGAGCAAACAGATTCATAAATAAATTCGAATATTTAATTAACTTTCGAAATTAAAAATTGAAATTCATCATCTCTAACAGCAAATTCTTTTGTAAAATTTATTTAAATCGTAAATAAAATATTTGTAAGTATTAATCATGCAAATTCTGATCGTAAATATGCCTTTAAGGATGCTGTATCTTAGCTGATGAAGAAGAGCATTTCTTTCTTATCCAACATAAACTTTTGGAGAGGAAAAAAAAAATATTTGGGAGGAAAAAAAAATGTTTAAAACATATTTGAAAGACATTTTTAGAGTGTAAAAGAAATTCTAGTAATAAATTTTATTTAATACGTTAAAACTTTATTAATGAATCTCGAGATACCCAAAATGTTGTGATTTAAAAATTTATTATTTATGAATCATTTTGAGAGATTAAATATTTAAAATCTGTTCAATAATTTTTAATATTTTACTTGCTTTTTTTTTGTTAAAATGTATCCAAATTGCAACCATTTATATTAACTAAAGAATTTTTCCAAGGAATTTTAAGGGACTTTTCCAAAAAATTTTTAGCACGAAGTGTTTTAAAAAATTCTTTCGAAAAATCCTATAAAATTGGTTTGACGTGACACTTAAAAAATCGTATTATGTATCGTTATTTTAATTTTTTTTAAATGACATTTCTTTAAAATTAAATTTAAGACTTTGCTCTCATTACATAATTTTTGTTCAACTAATCTTCACTTTTTCCAAATACTTTCCATGCTATTTATAAAATACAATGTATAAAACACTATCTG
>NW_019384647.1:709918-725748 GCF_000671375.1 Centruroides sculpturatus | reverse complement strand
AACTGTCAATTAGATATTAATAATGTAAAAATAATACATAAAGAGAAAAATATTGTAAAAAGAAAATTTAAAGAACATTTCGCGATAATTATGCAAAGTAATGTAATGAATTTGAATAATGGGGTGATACCAGCGGAATGCTGGGAAGAGTTTGTGTTACTTAAAGATTGTAAACGCGATAGTATCAGTGAGAAAGATGTGTTTTCTTCTGTGTCTACGACGGAGAAAAATGTGTCGTTTGAGATACCTTCTGCTGTTCCTATTGTACACTCTAGTAGTCAGAAACCCTACTGAAGAGGCCTTGACAGGCGAAATGCATTTGGGGTGAAGTATATATTTATATAAAAATAAAATTATATTTTCCTTGTTAACCTGTTTACCTTTTTTAATTTTTTATATCAGTCTACGGACTCGGGACTTATTAAGCCTCCAAAAGTCAGAAACGAATGGAAAACTAGTAGTTTTCCGTGTACTAAAGATTAGTACAGTACGGTAATATAAAAAATAGATTATCTGACTCCATCGATTCTTTTTGGAATATTTTTATTGATATTTAAAACTTTATTCAACTTTATTGCTTTTTTTTTAAGTATTTCTTTTCATATTTTTACTATATTTTAATTTACATATAAACAAAATTAGTAGAGTAATCTTCTTTAATATAAAGCAGTCAACTCAATTAGTTTCTGATAAGATAATCAATAAATTAAGATTGTGAGGCTGAAGAAATATCATTAATTAATAAATAATTTAAATTTAAATCAATATTTACTCCGAATTCTATTGATAATCCTTCTAAATCGTAATTTCTACGGCTGTTAAATTATCGTTAAGATTATTTTTAAACTAAGTTTAAACTTACATAAAAAATATAAATTATTTACTGTTGATAGCATAAAATAATTAACTTTTACATCACTTTGTTAATTTTAGCTAAGAAATTGATTTGTCGTTACAAAATTTGTTTATGTTTTTATCAAATAAATTAAATAAAAATTGACTTAAAATTAGTTTCAATGTGTTTGTAACTAGTGGATCGTCAACTTTAATAAGAAATTTACCTTGTTCTTTAATTATATTAGAAATTTCTATCGTGCTAAAGGGGAGTTGTCAATTAGAAAAGGTTAGGAAGCATTGTCTACGTGTTATCAGAACGATTATTCTAGCATTATTAATACGATTTTTGTTTTCTTATCTATAAATTCCCTTAATATTTCTAATGAAGATTAATTTAAATTGATCATTTCCATAAATTAAACGTTTTAGATTTACGCTTGATAACGAATTGTAAAGATGTTAAAGATTTAAATCTTATTCAAAGTTCAATAGAAGAAAACATTAAGAATTTCTTTAAATTTGATATTTCTAGAAAAAAAATTCACATTTTAAATAAAGTAAAACATATTTTTTCGGATTTTTTTTACTACATTTAATGCAATATCCAAGTACTACTGCTTTAAAACCTAAATCACTTCCTCAAAATGGTACAAGCAACTTGCAGTCATTCCCTAACGGAACCACTAAGAACACATCTATAAGAGTGTAACGGAACCAATCTTCTAGCACATCTTTCCAAAAGGTAAAAATATCCCCACCATGGGAATAATTGCAGGAAAGTTTCCCTAGAAAACAGCATCATTTCAGTTTACATCCTCGTCCCAAACTGGTATTGTTTGAGCAGACGAAATTTCCAATGATCAGATGAAGCAATGATTTCTGCCTGACGTAGCATTTAACGTAAGAACTTCATTTAACTCCGTTGAGGCGTAATACATCACTGTCAGCCTCTATCTTGATGGAAAAAAGAAGATAAGTATCTTTCTCTCACCTTCCATAAAATCGTTGAAGATAGCTATCATCAGACGATGTTTCCTTATGTAAAATATTTACTACAGAAAAAAAGAAGATAGGAGGAAAAAAAAATTAGATTTTTCCAAACTTAGAAATGATCTTTCTTAACAAACTTTTTTCTTTATCGTTTCCAATACTCTCATAATGTTCAATAAAACTTTACATTTCTTAAACTTATTTTCTTGGAGAAGAATTTTCATATTTTTAAATAATTTCCTTCAAATTTCTCATCTTCTCCCCCGAAAAAAACCATCAAATATAATCTTCTTATTAGCTTAACATATTTTTCAAATAACTGTATATAATTTTAACTTCAGAAAACCATTTTACATCAAAATATTAAACATATTTTTTGCAAAATTTAACGTAGAAATCGAAGTTTTTTTTAAATAAAACCATTTAAAATTTTTAATAATAATATATTTATAAGAAAATAATTTTTCTATTCATCAAATTCGATGTTGAAAAATAATATAAACGATGAAAATCAGGAAACTTTTAACCATTTCATTCACTAGAGGACGTCACTCTACACGTTACTATTTTAATCAATAAATAAAAAAATATATACATTATTTTTTAAAAAAATAGTTTTAATTCTTATTAAATACTTAATGTTAATTAATAGAATAATATAATTAATTAAAAATTGAAAATTCAATAATAAATATTTTCCTCTTTTCTAAAACTACAACAATAATAATCAACTCGACGTAAATTAATTAAAATTGAGGTTTATATGAGAAAAAAAATGATTGAAATTATTAAATAAATATAAATAAAAGCAATTTATTTGTATTATTTTATATATATATAATCCTTCTGTCGTGATTTATTTAAAATATTAGTATTTCTAAGCGTATAAAATTTAATATAGAAAGAATATTTGATAGAAATTTACTGGTTAAAAATTAACAATATAAATAATTTATATTATAAAAATTTACCAATCTATTTAATTTTAGAAATTCATACGAGATTTCTACTAATATAAATTTAAATAGAGAACATTTCAACTTCATCAATTATCCATTTAAAGAGAAATGATCGAAAACAAATGTTTTTGCCTTGAGACACGTATTAAATCCAAAATCGATTGAACTTGGAAGGTTGTATAAGAGAATAACAAAGCGGAAAATGCGAAACAATGATCTCGAAGAGAGTAAGAACGTTGTAAGACATTCACTCTACCTTCGAGTCATTTGAATCACTCCGGACTAAAGTTTTATGATCTAAAGGTTAAGGTATATTGTCTTTCTATCGTAACATGCACAGTCTTTTGCCCTTATACTACCCATAACCTTCTAACATTATACAGTCAACTAGATAGAATATTAATACTTTCTATAAAGGCGTAGAGGTGCAGGGAATAAGGAACTGAATTACGACTGCCCTATACAGATAAAAAGCTTTATATTTTATGTTATTTTTATTTATAGCCTAAAGACTGCGATAACTGTATACTAAATATTTGCCTAAAAATTTTTGATTTCTTCTTAAAAAATATCNAACTGCGTCCTTCACGTCACATGACTGAATGTTGCCGGTTAGTAATATCCTTGCCCTCATTTATGGCAAAGTTTCGTGGATTTTTCTTTACTTTATCTTCCTCTTTCTCTCTACCAATATTTATTATCTTGCTTAAATTGCCAGCAAATCTCCTAAGATGTCTGCCATACTCAGATAAGGATTGCAGGGATTTTTCTATGATGACGATGATACTTTCTTGCTTCCACACTGCGCCATTGAGTCTTATAGTGCCCTTGCCCGATTGCTGATTGTTTTATTTAATTTTCTGACTTTTTTGGGGGGTCCTTAAAAGTGGTTTAAATTTCCAGAAATTCGTCAGATTTTAAGATCGCTGCTTAGTGTTATCAACGCCCTTACTAAGCAGGGATCTTCTTAAAATAATGCTTATAAAGCTTGAAAAATATGATGAATTCATCAGGATTTTAAGGATTTTCTGTTTAAAATCAGTGTGGTTACTGTTTAATATATGAAAATTATGATTAGAATGCTAAAAAATGGCTTAAATTCAGCAAGGTTTTAAGATTTTTGCCTTTAATTAATGTGAATCCTCGTTTGGAATGCTGAAAAATGATTCAAATCACAAAGGATTCAGCGGGATTTTCTAAATTTCTGGTTAATATTTACGTGCATTAAGATAATTTCTGCACAGGGCGTATTTTTTAATCACATTTTCATCAGGAGAAACACATTTTTGGAAACGTTTCTTATCAGCATACCACGAAAAAAATCAGCTTTTGTAAAGAGCTTTTATTGTAGATTTTACTTAAAATTTTAAGCAAAGCAAGCTCCTGGCAAAGAAATTCCATAAATACTTCCAAACATTCGATGGAATTTCCAGAATTTCCAATAATATCTGCAACTTTCTAGTGAGAGAACGTTACTTATTCAAGAAAATCTTTATTATTCCAACATCTGATGCTATTTCCTAACATAAATCTTGCATTAAAATGAATGGTTTCACTGTAAAAATCATTTTAAAAAACGAATGTATTATGGCAAATTCCGATATTAAAAATAAACAGGGGAAAACGTATATATAAATACGTGTATTTAGTGGGCCTCCATCTTAGAAAATTATAAATCAAAAAGGCAAACAGCTGCTGTAAGTTTCCTTTCTTGAACACACACACACAGACACACAGACACACGCTAATGTTAAGTCAGCAGAGAAATTTACAGTGGCATTATCGACATGGCATAACTGTAAATTTTACGGTCGAGAAGGAGAAATGACTTGTCGACTGTAAATTTTCCAAACATGTAGTAAAGGGGTTTGATCCGCATCATTAAAATTCTCTAGTGATTAACTTTGTCAAAGATTTGGTCCTCCTTTATCTTTCTAAATTATCTACAAACTATTATATATGCAAATAGATCTTTATCGCTTATATTTTCGTGGATTTTCGTAAGAAATGAGTTAGAAATTTCGATTTTTTTGAGGATTTTTATCGTAAAAAATGCCTGCTGGTCCTCTCAAAGAAACTAGTTTATGGAGCTAAGGAGTGTGTTCATGCTCCTGTAATCTGGTATAAGGTCGAAACTTTTAATTAAAAGTAAAATTAAGTTTTAATTTCGTATCCTGTGATGTTAATTTATTTAAATTCGAATGAATTTTAATATTTGATCTTCATCCTCTAACATCCTCTAGGATGATATAGGATGAGGAGCAAAATTTAAGAGAAAGTGGAGTTTAGAGCTCATGAGCCTCCCAAATAAAACTTATGGGCTAAAAGCTATTTAAATGGGACTAAAATATATTTAAATTCCTGTTAGAAAGTAAAAGTTAGTTTTTAGTTTTTACTCTTCGTCATCTAGCATCTTTAATTTCGCAGCATCAAAGCCTATGAAGATAGAGTTACAAGTTAAGCAGTATGTGAATTTAGCCTAAAATCTAATTAAAATAATGGAGAAATTTTTATATTTGAAAGTAAAATTTGAGTTTTAATTCTACACCTAACAACAATAAACAGTAAAAACATCGAATATTTTAAAATTCTACTCCTCATCTTCTAGCATCTTAATCGCTAGATGAGCTTTTAAAAGATTATTTACGGGCTAAGAAGTACGTAAAAACAGCTTAAAATTTGATTCTTCTGCTGCAATATCCTACTGGTTTCTTTACGTTTCTATACAAAAATATATATATTTTTGCTGTGTTTTCAAAGTTCCTCTCGCCTATATTTTAGTGTAAGAAATTCTTCAACACGATATTTTATTTTTAAACAAAGTTTTAAAACTTTACAGCAACTTGCAATATAAATATCATAGTAGCAACTATCCAAAGATAAAAGGAAGAGAGGATGAAAATGTAAGACATCACAACCATATGCTCCTTTTCCACAGGTTCCTATAACCATAGCCTATATCAAACCACCTTTTTACCTGTTTAGATCTGAATTTGGATAAGAACTTTTTAGTATTTATATATATTTTTTTAACCTAAATTCTGATGCTTCTTCATGGGAATTCTTTCATCTGAATTCCTTTTAAGCCCTACCGAAATCGAATCTTTTTATCTTGAAATATACAAACAAGTCACATGGCAGATAAATATATCTTTATAGTAAGAGTAGCAGATGATGAAGAACTCCNGTAATAAATTAAATTTAAGATTATTTTATAATAAAATATTATATATCGTATTGAAAATATATTTCCTTTAAAGATACAAGCAGAGGTCGATGAGTGTAAGTGCCATAAAGTGTCATGTAGAATCATAACTTATAGATTTTTGCTAGACTTCTAATGTATTTATGTTAAGTTACAGAATTATTTCTATACTTTTTGTACTTAATTCTACACCAATTTCCATTCTAGTGAGCGATATTCAATAGAAATAATGATATATTTATGATATACCTTTACACAAATAAACATAAAATGGATTTAAAAAATCTAACGAGTTGCATAACTTTCCCGGCTAAAAATTAAAATCGTGTTACGATATTTTACTTTAAAAACTTTTATATTATTAATTATTGATATTATAAAGTAACAAAATGCTTAATTTTAAGGGTTGAGATGAGTTTTATAAAAAAATTTTAAATGCTAATAACGAGGAAAATCTTCATTAAGTCACACGCGACCTCCTCTATCTCACCACTCCCTTGACCTTTAACCTCCGAAATTTAATAGTATCAATCATCTAATACACAAATCTCCCTACCAAATTTCAGAAATTTCGACAAAAGGCACAATTAATTAATTAATTAACATCATTTTTAATTAAATTACGTTTATTTTAGATTAAATAACATTAAAATATAGTCTTAAAAAGTAAGTTTTAAGCATTATTAGATAAGAATATTCTTAAACAAATCATAAATTTATAGACAAACAAGCTTATTATAGAAGAGAAGGGTATTATATATATCTTTATTGTAAATAAACTCCAAGACTAGTAATATATACATATACATGTGATTATATTACACTTCAAAATTAATATACACATTAATCTTTGCTTATATAATGTAATTATTAATGTGTTATATAAATAAGGCAATTCAAAACAACGGTATATAAACTCAAGCATTTATAATAGATAACGTAAATAGGATATTTCATAGCAAATAAATAGGAATATAATTAAATTCTGTGATATTTTCTTGAATTTTTTTATCAAATATTTATTAAAATTTAATCAAAAACAAGGAAGATTTTCTACGTTAAAATATGCATTGTTTTATTCAAAAATAAGCTTTTTCGCTTGAAAATACAGTTATTAAAGCATCTAATTATTGTTATAATATATTCAAATGCGATATAAGACAAATATATAGGCCAATAAAACGATAAGATGCTTCTATCGAGTCAAAAATAATACATTAGAAGCATTGGAAGATAAGAAATGAGTTAATTAGCTCTTTTATACTACTAATTTATTAATGATTTTCGTTATTCGTTGCTTTTATGTGTTAATTAAATATCAATAAATTCGTTTCCATATTNTAAACTTACAATTAATAAAATACTTTCAATATTCGGTACAATTTTTTAAGAGAAATATATATATATTTTTTCTACGTTTAAACACTTTAAAACAGTTTAAATTTTTTTCCCCGAAAACTTTAATTACTAAAGCATAAAATGTTTTTCCTTAAAATAATCAGAGAATAAAAATAAGATAGGAGAAAGCGAGTGATATATCCTGGACGTCAATTAATGCGAACCTCTTAAGCGAGCTACCTGATTCATGTTAGATGTAAAGAGTAAAAGAAAACTTAAAAACTTTGCAACATACGTCGTTAATAACCTATTCATTTCCTTCCTAAATCTCATTAAGAATTTTTATGTTCCTGTTAGTGAGGATGGTTAGAATCCTGTCAAGAGATAATTATCCTCACTTTGTAGCGACATAATAATGTGTCAGCAGGTGGTGTTCCCCCGTAATATCAAAAATCTGAAAAATATCTATATTAGCAAGCTTATCCCGTTTTTAATCGCTAGCTTCTTCCTCACTCTTCTATCTGTATCTGTGTGAGTGTGTTTATCTCAGCTCAATCAATATTGTTCTCCTTCGGCTCTACTTCCTTTATATGAGAACTGACCGCTACATCTTGTACTTAATCCTTTTGTCGCGAAGTATGGATTGTTCCATTTGGATGGAATCAGGCAGATTATCATTGTCAGAAAGGAAGGACCATAATGAAGAGACAACTCTCTTCTGTCAGGTGAAATTTACAAAGACATATTTTTATTATTGACTTTTTTTTTAATAATATAATTAATTTTTAAAGATTTTAAAGAAAGAAATCGTTTTATTTAAAATTTAAAATATCATCATTTCTGTTAAAAAAGGAGACGATCTATTATTAAATTCTGCATTTTCTAACGCTAATTATCGAGAAGTATCGCTTTCTTTTCTAATGAACTGGAAGAAAAAATGTACAAAACTATCGCTTAGAGATAATTTCGAATGTGTAAAGAGCTTACCCATCAGCAAAATAATTTTTTTGGATGGAAAAAAAATTTGATTTCCTTATAAATTCAACAACAATCAAGTAAAACACTTTGGGGAGAGACAAGAAAAGAAGCAGTTCAACAAAATTGATGCCGTTAGCGAAAATCTCCAACCGGAAAAGAAAACTGAACGTCGTTATGTAAAAGTGTCTCTTCACCGCGGTAATAATTTTTCAAGCAAAACTTCGTAACCGTTTCTTGTTCTTTTTTTTCTTCTTTTCTTCTCTTCATCTTCATTTTTCTTCTTTCAAAGGAGCGAGACACCGAGCATAACTTAAGGATCAGCCACACCATCGTCTACTAATTCAGTCAGGAATTTCCTTTTTCTTCCACCGGAGTATTAGCATAGTTTAGTGTCGTTCTCCTCTTCCTAACATAAAAGCATTAGTAAACATGTCTGCGGGGATAGGCATCGTTCAGAGAAGAAGTTTTGGTCGTGACATTAGCAAATGTCAAAGGCACCGTAAGTCCTCATTATTTTCCAACCATGTAAAGTCGGAAGGGTAGTAAAGTTATGTTTAAAACGTCGTCCCGCGTGTACAGTTTGCATCCAGCTAGAAACTTCTCCTCTACTTTACGACTTTCGAGACCGAATTCCGACTTTCAGAAAGAGGGGAAGTGAATTTCAGCCAAGACTTTTCGACTATTCGGTCCATTTCCATTGGAGAATGGCGAATTTATCAGGTGATCTAACTGACACCGAATCAGACTTTTCCATTCTGTATTCCGTTTCCGTTCTTCATAGAGTTAGAGCGAAGATATGTTCATCCTTTGAGATGTCACTCCTCGATTTTTGGTAAGGGGTTACCTAGATAAAGAAAAGAGGGGCCGATTTAACTCCTATCTAATTATAATCGAATTGGAAGCTTAATTTATGTAAAACTTTATATAATTACAGTTTAACAATACATTAATATTTATACTTTTTGTTTTATTTACAGTTTATAAGGAAGAAGGAATAAAGAGTAAAGTAGAAGAAGATACGCGTTTAAGCTGCTATTACTGGAATAAATTGAATTAATTTTATTAAATATAATAACAAATTTAGCAGAAATTTTCATTTATAGGCCTATTAAATAAATAAATAAATATAATAGCTTTAAATAAATATTTACATAATAAAAATTGACTAAATTTAGCGAAGATGAATGACACTTAAACATGTTACCATTAACTAACGTTTATATTATCCTTAGAGAACAAAGTCATATTTATTCCAATGTTATTGTTATACACTAAAATTTTAATGTAAGGAATTATTCAAAAGTTATAATAAATTTCGTCCTTTATTAATGTTATTATCGTAATAATGGAAATCTGCAAACCATCATACAATTCTAAGACATGCAAATATATCAACAAATAATTATATTCTGTGAAAACAATGGATAAGAGATATAATTGAGTGATTCTGTAGAATTGATACAGCAAATTATTTAAAAATAAATGTATAATAAACGTTAAAATTTATGCAAATGAGATTTATACACGAGCATTTTTATCTATGCATTCACTTATCAAAAGATAGCAAGAAGAAGAAAATATAGATTTAATCTCGTATATTATGAATAAATTTACATAATATATAACATTTTACTATGCTTAATTATTATCTAACTATTAATTATATTATATTTTGATATTATTAATCTTATAAATTAATTATACATAAATTCTCAAGCTCCATAGGAAATAGTAATTTATCATTACCTGTATTAGGATATTATGATAATTATTTTATTACTAGTTCTTGTTTCGGTTAATGTTAATTATGAGATGATAATTTTAAATTAAACAACTCTTTTAACATTAATATAAAATTATTTTATGATAATCTTCAAGCTGAAAAGAAAGATGATGTCAGAACTGAAATATATGGTAAGTTATCTGTGGTAGTGTTTTTCCTTGGCAGAAATAAAAAATAAATATATTTAATTATTAATTTTTTTCTGTCAAGAGTAAAAACTAGAATATAAAAATTCAATTATCTTAACTGCATTATCATTGCATCCACGATTTTATCAGTGAATATGAATCTTGTCTGGGTACACGCAATTTAATGGGTGATTATGTAAAATTTGCTCATATAATAAATTATATTACTTGTTTATATTATTAAATATTAGTATCTGCCATATTTTCGGTGGCAGAAAGCCAGATGCGGAGCTTAATGGCTACAACTTGTTAGCTGTTAACGAATTGCAGCTTGTGCTATCAGCTTTCCCAGATGGATTTCTCTCTCTCTCTTCACACTACACCAACCTTTTTATGTACTGATACCAACTACTTTCTGGTCATACTTTGATCTCACACAATTTTAATGTTGTTTACTACTCAGAAACTTTAATTTTGGCCTTCCAGGAGATTTTCTTTTCTAGGATAAAGCACAATGTAGGCGAATACCTGGAAAGTACACTATAGAAAAGGTGTCTTACGCTTCTTAGTTATCAGCATTGTGGATTCGAATAAAGGAAAAGGCAGGAGTCGAGTCTTATAAAAGGGCAAGCGTCTTTCCATGGTGATATGGTCTCCCACATATGCATCACGCACAGTCACGACATTATTAATAGAAGGTCGAGCCAGTCCATAAATCCTTCTGATTAATGAAACGACACACTTGCGAGAACTTTTCCAGCTACCGTGCACGCGATGACGTCGAAAAGAGACCGACCAATAGTAAATAGATTCACCCCTTAGCATGAACCTTACGAAATTTCTGATGCTTCGGTCGTATGGGAAGTTCGTGTTTTTGACAACGAAGATCATTTGATAAATATCTTCCAAAGCCAAACTAAGTTAGGTAGATTCCACTAATGCTAAGTGTGATGAATCGAATTCAGAAATTGCAACGACAACTTCCTAATTAAACAATCGTCTTTGGTGGCAAATCCAAGTTTCTGGATTATTTTGATAAATGGATGCTTTTGATTGTTTAATCGCCACGTTTCGCTTCGGAGATAAATATCGATTAATTACCGATATGAGTGATAACATTCTCCTAACATCAAAAATATTCCAGGTTAGCATCTTAACATTTTCTTCCTCATCTTTCGTCCAGGAAGAGATTGTTAAGATGCTAACTCCTCCATTCTTGATGCTCCACTCCTCCATTTGCCATCTTTAATTTCGATAATTTTTTAATTCAAAATAAAAAATTCTTTATCTAAATACCTAAATTATCATGTTAGACACCTTATTGAATCAAATTAAGCAGTAAAAATGTGATAATTTAAGGAGCGTGCATCGAAAAAAAACATTAGAAAATGCAGAAAGACGAAGTGGATTTGCGTATCTTACTGATTTCGGAAGGGTTTAATCATTCAAAAAGAATCCGTAAAATCACGTGATTACGGTATTTCTGAATGAAAAGAAACATAATTTCTCACGAGATTCGAATTAAAGAGAGGAGTAGATTTATGAAGTACCTTTTTATGTTGCCTCTTTTCTATTCTCTTAGGTAAATCGTTACATTGTTATAAATCACGTTGAAGCTCTCTGCACATTTTAATGTATTTTCGAATAGGATAAAGGATGGCCCTACCGAAATCGAATCTTTTTATCTTGAAATATACAAACAAGTCACATGGCAGATAAATATATCTTTATAGTAAGAGTAGCAGATGATGAAGAACTCCATTCACTACTGCTTAACTAACTTCTCTTATGTTCTAAATTTTTTATTATTATTATTTTTCGTTGTTTTATGGAGAAAAAATTTATTAATTAGAAGATAACGGTGAGTAGCATCTACTATTTTACTGACTCGTTAGTGAAGATAATCCAAGAATCCTTTTCCACTCTTTAGCTTGACTAATTGCTTATCTTTCGACCTGCTTTTTTAGTTTGGTTATTCGATTGGATCAATTATCTGAACCATTCATCCTTAAATTCCTCGCCCTCTTTGGAAAAGTGTTGCCATCTATCGTTAACAACTCGAGAATTTCTTACATTATTTCTCGAATAAAATTTCTAATTAATTCGTCGAAGGATAATTTGATTATTTATAAAATAATCAAAGCTTATATTAATTAATCCACTGGTTCTTGATCTTCCGCATCGGAGGATAAGCATCCTTTGACTCAATAGCTCTCGTGGAAAAAAAAAAGATTAAGAAGTAAAGAAGCAAAGATTTACTTAAGGAATCACGTGCAGACTAGGAAGTGAAATTTTGCTATTCCATTTTCACTTCTTCACCCAGAAATATTCAATTGGCAGGGTTCAAAAAAAAAGAAAAAAAATGCAAGATTCAGTAGAGAGTAGAGGAAATTCTATTTTATGTGGGATGAGGTAAATCAGTGGGTGCCACATTGTTGGCCCTCTTCCTTCTAATTTAATCGATTGGAACTTTCTTCTATCTAGATAGTGCCCCAATTCTATTCGTGTCACGTAGTTTTAGGTGATTACATTCATTTACAATAGAGTGTGACTCTACTAGAATTATGCGTGCTCCTTATAAGAAATCGTGCAAAGATATCCTATTCCGTTAGCGAAATAAAGCTGATTTTCTGCGAAAATTTACATCCTTCTCCTCTTTAAAATCTTATAAATTATATAGCTTAAAGTTCAAAATTCGCCGCTCTTCTATCCATTCACGGTTATTGTCATTTGTTAAGAGATAGGAGGGGGAGTGTATTGAGGACTATGCTCATTCTTCACTCTGTCTACATGCTCTGAGTTTTGTAGGGATTCCGTAGGGAAAAGACTCTACTTGAATGAATGAATGGGCTTTATTGTATTTTTAGACTATGCAATCCTTATAAAGGAAGGAATTGCTAAACTCGTTGTTTGATGAATAAGTAAAAGAAACATATAATCTTCTTCCTTCGCTCCAAATGTCTGAATTAGAAAAATATCAATTTTTTTTTAATTAACATATTATCGTATTCTTCTTATAGTTAAATATTTAATTAACTTTATTAACTCTTTAAAATATTAATTTTAAGTCAGTAAAATTCTTTAAATACCTTTTAACATTTTTTTTTTCTAATCATCTTCCCTCCTCACAAATTATTTATTTTAAAAATATTATTAAATATACAATTTAAAATAATTTATTAATTTATGATTTGTTTTTAATTTCTTTATTATTTTTACTATAAAATTATTATAAAAGAAGCAATCTTTAAAATTTATGCAGGGTGGCCCAAAATTCATTTAACCGTGTCTTGTACTTGATCTTCTATAAAATTCTCATATAATCGTATTGATTTTAGTGCAGTCGGTTACATAATAAGATAGCAATTTACTCTTTAGAATGGTTAATTGACTTATGAGCCATACTGTATTTAGGATTAAGTTGTAAAAAATTTTTAAATAATGCATTAAAATTAGCTTTTAAAATATTTTGAAAAAAAATATATAATTTTTATAATATATATTAAATTATTCGAATGTGGAGAAGTCAGCATCCTCATCCAGTCTGAAATTATTCAAACAATGTTACAATACTATCGAAAGATGATGAGATTTCTTACTTCGAAAACTTTATCTATGAATATATTTAATAATATTTAAAATTTTGGCTATTCTTTTTTGCATTTTTTTTAGTAACGAGATATATATTTGAATTTATATTATTTATATTAAGATTTTAACTACAGGTAGGTCCGGAGGCATCATTTCCTTATTACCTCTTCTTACTGAATATTCTTAATATTTTTTGTTTTATATCTGTATCTGTGTAATGCCTCTAAAGAAACTGAGTCAGGGAGCTTGACGATCATATTTTAGGACATAATTTATTTTGGAAAAAACCTGACCCATAATGAAATCAATGAGTGTAGATGAAGGATGAGGAATGAGCTTTGGCTTATATGGCTTATTCCTCAACTGACAATTATAAAATTAATTTACAAAAATTTTAAATCTTTTAGACTTTATATGAATTTCATAAATCATTAAATATTTTGAGAAAATTATTTTTAAAAATTCCATAAAAATTTGAATTTAATCATCAAAATTTGAAAAAATGAATCTTGTAGAATTTGAAGTTCGTTAATAGATGGATGAGGAATGATAAAATTAATTTAATTTAACCTACACCAATAATTATAACTTAATTCTTATAATATTTATTAACGCAAATGCTAAAATATATTTATTTTAAATGTCCTGAATGCTTTAAAATTTCTACTTTCACACAATTCACTAAACATGATGAAAGATGCGGATGGATGCGGAGTGATGAAAGCTTTTAATTTATTTATTATACACGCTTTCGTTAACGAATTTTATAACTTGACTTTTCTTACATCGTTCAACAAAATTCTTAAAATAAATATTCATTTTATAAGAATAAAATCTTTAAGATTATTCTCATAAGAATCTTGAAAAATGATGAGTGATGAGTGATCACTTGAAGAGTGATGAAACTTCTTAAATTATTTATAAAATTTGCTTTCTCATAAGCTGATATAACTTAATTTTTTAATATTCATTAATATAATTCTTAAAATATACATTTATTTTATAAGGAAAGTCTAAAAAAACAGCTTAAAATTTGATTCTTCTGCTGCAATATCCTACTGGTTTCTTTACGTTTCTATACAAAAATATATATATTTTTGCTGTGTTTTCAAAGTTCCTCTCGCCTATATTTTAGTGTAAGAAATTCTTCAACACGATATTTTATTTTTAAACAAAGTTTTAAAACTTTACAGCAACTTGCAATATAAATATCATAGTAGCAACTATCCAAAGATAAAAGGAAGAGAGGATGAAAATGTAAGACATCACAACCATATGCTCCTTTTCCACAGGTTCCTATAACCATAGCCTATATCAAACCACCTTTTTACCTGTTTAGATCTGAATTTGGATAAGAACTTTTTAGTATTTATATATATTTTTTTAACCTAAATTCTGATGCTTCTTCATGGGAATTCTTTCATCTGAATTCCTTTTAAAACTTTTATTTTTTATATTTAAAAAATAATAAAATTTTTGTATTTTTTTATATTATAAAAGATTTTTTATAATAGTTATAAAAATTTTAATTGTTAAACTAGTTTAAAAAAATTAGGGTGAAATTATGTCGCCATCTGTCGGGTGAAAAATAAGTTAAATAAATATTTCGATTTATTTTTTGTTATAAAGTTAATTATATAAAGTTACAATTATTTATAATGTTAAATAAAACTTTATTTAGAAATTGTTTAATATTTAAACTGAAAATATAACTATTTTATTGCGTTATTAAGTTAATTAATGTTTTTTTAATTAAAATTATTTTATTTATTTTAGAATCACAATATAAATAAAATCATTTAATATCAAATATGTATTTAATTATTTAAAAATTAATCGTGTGTTTTTTTATTTATCTTTTTAAATAACAACATTAAAACTTTAATTCTTTTAATGATTAGTGCTGCCATCTAATGACGACATCTATAATTAAATAAATAAATATATATATATAAATATACAATTTAAATATTGGCAATGCCATAAAAATAGAAAAATCTGAGAACTCATAAAATTTTTCT
>NW_019384647.1:700477-709462 GCF_000671375.1 Centruroides sculpturatus | reverse complement strand
CAGCCACATGAGATGCAATTTTCCCTAGTAAAAATTCGAATGTAGATGGCAGCATTAGTCTTTTAAAAAGTCAGTAAAAATCGGTATCACGGGTGTGTAGTAATTAAGGACAAGTTTTTGGTGGAAATTCATTAAAATTCATCAGTTTTTTTTATAAGAATTAAGAGTTATCCATCATCTACACACCTTATTTTTTAATAAAATATTTCTCTAAAGAAAATGGAAAAATTCGAAAGTCATACAATATATTGGTTATATTGGAGTGTAATTAATAATTGTCAATAATTATACGATTCTTCTTTCGTTTCCTACTCTTGATTGATAGCGTGAATAATATTTTTTTTTTAATCTTAAAAACTTGGAATATATTTAATTTTAATTAAATAATTCTCTTATTAAACTCGAAAATTAAATTTAATTTAAATTTTAAGCATTTTATTTGTTATAAATGAATAAACGGGGTGGCCCAAAAGTCAGTTAACTATACTTAAGCTTACTTAAGGAACTGCTATTGTAACACGTAATTTCGGTTAACTGACTTTTGATCCACCCCGTGTTTTTTTTACAGTTTGTAATTTAAAGGTGTATATAATGTATAAAGTATATATAATTTTTAATTAATAATTGCTATAATAAATAAATTAAAGTATTTTTTTTGAGTTTTTAACAACTTTTCTTTATTAAAATTATCCAGTTTTATGTAGTTTTAGCGCTTCTTTCTTACTCTCTACGCGTTAGTTTAAGAGCAATTTGAACGTAATACGCGTAGAAATCAATTAAAATTTACGTTTATAAAGTAATTTTTTATATTAATTATCATTATAAAAAATTTATTTCGAGTTTTATTAACTTTTTGAGCTAAAATTAACCATTTTTTTAATGCATATTTTGGTCATTTTTAAAGTTTTTCCATTAGTTTAAGAGTAATTCGACGCGTAATACGCGTAGTTAACCCAAAATTAGTCTACAAAATATATTAATGATCATTAAAACGAATAAATTAAAGTATTTTCGACTTTTATTAACTAATTTTTAATACTTTATTCCGCGTCATTTTGTGTTGTATACGCTTAGATAACGCGTTAAAATGTGTTTGCAGGATATTTTTGAAATCGATAATTGTTAAAACAAATAAAATGAATGATTTTTTTGAATTTTTAATAACTTCTCTCCACTTAAAGTATCCATTTTTATACAGTATTGTGCGTTATCTTCTCGCTCTCCTTCCATTTATCCGACTCCTTACAAATGGAATTTTTATTCTTGATTCTATTCTAATACATTACTTAAATAAATAACAAACAAAATAATTATATATATTTTGCTCTCATTTCCATTACAAAGCAGATTTTTAATGTTTTCAATGCGTTTCATGATCTTTCTCTTCGCTTGACTTCTTCAAATCAGTTGGAAATTAATTCGATTCGCTGCTTCGTAAATAACCGTTCTGTTTCTATTCACCTTCACTTTTTTTTTCGTTTCGTGAAACATTAAATAACTGCAAGAGTATCGACTTAAACAAAAATCTTGGCTTGTCCATTAATATTCTCTCCAACAAACTTCAATTTCACTTCGACTTCTTGCAGAAAACAAGATGGAGAACGTCCAATTATGCTTAAGAAACGTTCGATTTAGCTTATTTAATTGTTATATTAATTATTTTTAATTAATTATTCGATAGTTTTTTTAAGTTTTAAACTGTTTCGAAGACAAATATTACTGTTTAGTCAACAGAGAAGTTATTAAGTTTGCGCCCCAACCAACGAAATAGTGACAGGAAATTAAAGCACTTCTACTGATTTCTAGTGTAAAGAACTAAGAGGAAAAAAAAAGGGAAGAGAAAAAAAGTCCAATTTTTCAAACCGAATCGAAAATTTCGATTGGGGTATGCACCCTAAAATTTTTATTCTAAGTTGTAAATGTTGCTTTCTTCTCTACTTTCCTATCGTAAAAGTGCAATATATGAAAGAGTATGTCAAAGTGCAGTTGCATTCAACAAGATATCGAACTTTAATCCTAGAAAAAAAATATATAAGAACGAAACTTTAATCTTCATATTGGTCATTTCTCTGTCCGAATGCATTAGAAGAGCAATTTTCTGATGTTTCTGTATCGATGATTTACTACTCTAAACATTTTCTTTTAGAAATTTACTAGGTTTTACACGTTTTCCTACTGCGTAAAACATAGTAAAATTGATTTAAAAGTTGCATTAAACTAAATAAACTGTTATTAATTAGTTAGCTATGTATCAACATCTTCAGCATCTTTCCATCTTCACTGAGATAAAGATGCTGGATTCTCAATTGATAGCGTTTTAATAAACAAATAATTAATATAAATACTCAAATTATAAACTTAATAGTTTAAATTATGAGTTAACCCAAAAGAAAAAATAAAATTTTCACAGAAAAGTTCTCCTAAGAACCTAACAACCTCCTCCATCCTACATCACTGATCATGTAGTTATGTATTAAGATCAGTTGAACTGCTACATAGCAGCCTCCTCTTGTCTTGTTCTGTAACAATTTAACTGATCTTAATATATATCTTTTATGAGTATAACGTGTTTTTAAAACAAAATATCCTGTTGTAGGGGTGTTCAGAACTCATAACAAGCTGAAAATTCGAATCTGTTGGATTCATTTTTGGAACACTTAAACAGGGGATGAGCTCGTTCCTACAGGTATTTAACTTCAGATGTTGTCAGAATAATGTACACTTTCATGTTAATTTGAGGTTATTTCGAAGCTTTCTCATAAAAAAAAAACGTAAAAATCTTTTATTTGTTACTACTCTCAGAACGAATGTGTAATTTATAATTTACGTGTTTAATTTATTAAATTCTAGTAATATTTCACCAGATAACTTATAAAGAAACATAATTCTAACGCATTAAATTCTTTAAATCGACTTATTAAATACTAGATCCTTAATAGTTTTCGTTGATCATCCTTTTTCTAACGTTGTGTCACTCTTCCATACACGGAAGATGATGGGGATGATTATGATTTTAAAAAAAGCAGAGGTTGTAACTAGTTAAGCGACATTGCATTTTTACAAAGTAAGAGATCGTTATTGTATAAGCAGGAACACATTGTTTGACAGAGTCGTATCGAGAAGAGCAGAAATGCCACCTTCAATAGCTGGTCATTCTCTTTCCAGATGACATCACACGTCTCAGCACAGGAAATGATAGACACTGCAAAGTAAAGAGCCTTGAGACAAGTCAGTAGAGAAAGAACGAAGTTGAATAAGATGAAGTTCCCCGAGGAACATTTTAATTATGTTGCTCATCCAACTGAATTGCAATATGGAGTTGAAGTTTTACGAAAGGCACTACTAGGATAAGTTATTAACCCCAGCCAAGTGTGTCTTCTCCGTTAAGTCTATCTTTCAGAAAATCAAAGGATTAAATAAATCTTTTTAAAATTGAGTAAATTTAAAACTTGTATTCTCCATTTTATAATTGTCTTCTCTTAAAAATCTTAAGAGGAAAAAAAAAACTTTTATGCTCGAATTTTTAATGTTTNTTGTCTGGGTACACGCAATTTAATGGGTGATTATGTAAAATTTGCTCATATAATAAATTATATTACTTGTTTATATTATTAAATATTAGTATCTGCCATATTTTCGGTGGCAGAAAGCCAGATGCGGAGCTTAATGGCTACAACTTGTTAGCTGTTAACGAATTGCAGCTTGTGCTATCAGCTTTCCCAGATGGATTTCTCTCTCTCTCTTCACACTACACCAACCTTTTTATGTACTGATACCAACTACTTTCTGGTCATACTTTGATCTCACACAATTTTAATGTTGTTTACTACTCAGAAACTTTAATTTTGGCCTTCCAGGAGATTTTCTTTTCTAGGATAAAGCACAATGTAGGCGAATACCTGGAAAGTACACTATAGAAAAGGTGTCTTACGCTTCTTAGTTATCAGCATTGTGGATTCGAATAAAGGAAAAGGCAGGAGTCGAGTCTTATAAAAGGGCAAGCGTCTTTCCATGGTGATATGGTCTCCCACATATGCATCACGCACAGTCACGACATTATTAATAGAAGGTCGAGCCAGTCCATAAATCCTTCTGATTAATGAAACGACACACTTGCGAGAACTTTTCCAGCTACCGTGCACGCGATGACGTCGAAAAGAGACCGACCAATAGTAAATAGATTCACCCCTTAGCATGAACCTTACGAAATTTCTGATGCTTCGGTCGTATGGGAAGTTCGTGTTTTTGACAACGAAGATCATTTGATAAATATCTTCCAAAGCCAAACTAAGTTAGGTAGATTCCACTAATGCTAAGTGTGATGAATCGAATTCAGAAATTGCAACGACAACTTCCTAATTAAACAATCGTCTTTGGTGGCAAATCCAAGTTTCTGGATTATTTTGATAAATGGATGCTTTTGATTGTTTAATCGCCACGTTTCGCTTCGGAGATAAATATCGATTAATTACCGATATGAGTGATAACATTCTCCTAACATCAAAAATATTCCAGGTTAGCATCTTAACATTTTCTTCCTCATCTTTCGTCCAGGAAGAGATTGTTAAGATGCTAACTCCTCCATTCTTGATGCTCCACTCCTCCATTTGCCATCTTTAATTTCGATAATTTTTTAATTCAAAATAAAAAATTCTTTATCTAAATACCTAAATTATCATGTTAGACACCTTATTGAATCAAATTAAGCAGTAAAAATGTGATAATTTAAGGAGCGTGCATCGAAAAAAAACATTAGAAAATGCAGAAAGACGAAGTGGATTTGCGTATCTTACTGATTTCGGAAGGGTTTAATCATTCAAAAAGAATCCGTAAAATCACGTGATTACGGTATTTCTGAATGAAAAGAAACATAATTTCTCACGAGATTCGAATTAAAGAGAGGAGTAGATTTATGAAGTACCTTTTTATGTTGCCTCTTTTCTATTCTCTTAGGTAAATCGTTACATTGTTATAAATCACGTTGAAGCTCTCTGCACATTTTAATGTATTTTCGAATAGGATAAAGGATGGCCCTACCGAAATCGAATCTTTTTATCTTGAAATATACAAACAAGTCACATGGCAGATAAATATATCTTTATAGTAAGAGTAGCAGATGATGAAGAACTCCATTCACTACTGCTTAACTAACTTCTCTTATGTTCTAAATTTTTTATTATTATTATTTTTCGTTGTTTTATGGAGAAAAAATTTATTAATTAGAAGATAACGGTGAGTAGCATCTACTATTTTACTGACTCGTTAGTGAAGATAATCCAAGAATCCTTTTCCACTCTTTAGCTTGACTAATTGCTTATCTTTCGACCTGCTTTTTTAGTTTGGTTATTCGATTGGATCAATTATCTGAACCATTCATCCTTAAATTCCTCGCCCTCTTTGGAAAAGTGTTGCCATCTATCGTTAACAACTCGAGAATTTCTTACATTATTTCTCGAATAAAATTTCTAATTAATTCGTCGAAGGATAATTTGATTATTTATAAAATAATCAAAGCTTATATTAATTAATCCACTGGTTCTTGATCTTCCGCATCGGAGGATAAGCATCCTTTGACTCAATAGCTCTCGTGGAAAAAACAAAAAGATTAAGAAGTAAAGAAGCAAAGATTTACTTAAGGAATCACGTGCAGACTAGGAAGTGAAATTTTGCTATTCCATTTTCACTTCTTCACCCAGAAATATTCAATTGGCAGGGTTCAAAAAAAAAGAAAAAAAATGCAAGATTCAGTAGAGAGTAGAGGAAATTCTATTTTATGTGGGATGAGGTAAATCAGTGGGTGCCACATTGTTGGCCCTCTTCCTTCTAATTTAATCGATTGGAACTTTCTTCTATCTAGATAGTGCCCCAATTCTATTCGTGTCACGTAGTTTTAGGTGATTACATTCATTTACAATAGAGTGTGACTCTACTAGAATTATGCGTGCTCCTTATAAGAAATCGTGCAAAGATATCCTATTCCGTTAGCGAAATAAAGCTGATTTTCTGCGAAAATTTACATCCTTCTCCTCTTTAAAATCTTATAAATTATATAGCTTAAAGTTCAAAATTCGCCGCTCTTCTATCCATTCACGGTTATTGTCATTTGTTAAGAGATAGGAGGGGGAGTGTATTGAGGACTATGCTCATTCTTCACTCTGTCTACATGCTCTGAGTTTTGTAGGGATTCCGTAGGGAAAAGACTCTACTTGAATGAATGAATGGGCTTTATTGTATTTTTAGACTATGCAATCCTTATAAAGGAAGGAATTGCTAAACTCGTTGTTTGATGAATAAGTAAAAGAAACATATAATCTTCTTCCTTCGCTCCAAATGTCTGAATTAGAAAAATATCAATTTTTTTTTAATTAACATATTATCGTATTCTTCTTATAGTTAAATATTTAATTAACTTTATTAACTCTTTAAAATATTAATTTTAAGTCAGTAAAATTCTTTAAATACCTTTTAACATTTTTTTTTTCTAATCATCTTCCCTCCTCACAAATTATTTATTTTAAAAATATTATTAAATATACAATTTAAAATAATTTATTAATTTATGATTTGTTTTTAATTTCTTTATTATTTTTACTATAAAATTATTATAAAAGAAGCAATCTTTAAAATTTATGCAGGGTGGCCCAAAATTCATTTAACCGTGTCTTGTACTTGATCTTCTATAAAATTCTCATATAATCGTATTGATTTTAGTGCAGTCGGTTACATAATAAGATAGCAATTTACTCTTTAGAATGGTTAATTGACTTATGAGCCATACTGTATTTAGGATTAAGTTGTAAAAAATTTTTAAATAATGCATTAAAATTAGCTTTTAAAATATTTTGAAAAAAAATATATAATTTTTATAATATATATTAAATTATTCGAATGTGGAGAAGTCAGCATCCTCATCCAGTCTGAAATTATTCAAACAATGTTACAATACTATCGAAAGATGATGAGATTTCTTACTTCGAAAACTTTATCTATGAATATATTTAATAATATTTAAAATTTTGGCTATTCTTTTTTGCATTTTTTTTAGTAACGAGATATATATTTGAATTTATATTATTTATATTAAGATTTTAACTACAGGTAGGTCCGGAGGCATCATTTCCTTATTACCTCTTCTTACTGAATATTCTTAATATTTTTTGTTTTATATCTGTATCTGTGTAATGCCTCTAAAGAAACTGAGTCAGGGAGCTTGACGATCATATTTTAGGACATAATTTATTTTGGAAAAAACCTGACCCATAATGAAATCAATGAGTGTAGATGAAGGATGAGGAATGAGCTTTGGCTTATATGGCTTATTCCTCAACTGACAATTATAAAATTAATTTACAAAAATTTTAAATCTTTTAGACTTTATATGAATTTCATAAATCATTAAATATTTTGAGAAAATTATTTTTAAAAATTCCATAAAAATTTGAATTTAATCATCAAAATTTGAAAAAATGAATCTTGTAGAATTTGAAGTTCGTTAATAGATGGATGAGGAATGATAAAATTAATTTAATTTAACCTACACCAATAATTATAACTTAATTCTTATAATATTTATTAACGCAAATGCTAAAATATATTTATTTTAAATGTCCTGAATGCTTTAAAATTTCTACTTTCACACAATTCACTAAACATGATGAAAGATGCGGATGGATGCGGAGTGATGAAAGCTTTTAATTTATTTATTATACACGCTTTCGTTAACGAATTTTATAACTTGACTTTTCTTACATCGTTCAACAAAATTCTTAAAATAAATATTCATTTTATAAGAATAAAATCTTTAAGATTATTCTCATAAGAATCTTGAAAAATGATGAGTGATGAGTGATCACTTGAAGAGTGATGAAACTTCTTAAATTATTTATAAAATTTGCTTTCTCATAAGCTGATATAACTTAATTTTTTAATATTCATTAATATAATTCTTAAAATATACATTTATTTTATAAGGAAAGTCTAAAAAAACAGCTTAAAATTTGATTCTTCTGCTGCAATATCCTACTGGTTTCTTTACGTTTCTATACAAAAATATATATATTTTTGCTGTGTTTTCAAAGTTCCTCTCGCCTATATTTTAGTGTAAGAAATTCTTCAACACGATATTTTATTTTTAAACAAAGTTTTAAAACTTTACAGCAACTTGCAATATAAATATCATAGTAGCAACTATCCAAAGATAAAAGGAAGAGAGGATGAAAATGTAAGACATCACAACCATATGCTCCTTTTCCACAGGTTCCTATAACCATAGCCTATATCAAACCACCTTTTTACCTGTTTAGATCTGAATTTGGATAAGAACTTTTTAGTATTTATATATATTTTTTTAACCTAAATTCTGATGCTTCTTCATGGGAATTCTTTCATCTGAATTCCTTTTAAAACTTTTATTTTTTATATTTAAAAAATAATAAAATTTTTGTATTTTTTTATATTATAAAAGATTTTTTATAATAGTTATAAAAATTTTAATTGTTAAACTAGTTTAAAAAAATTAGGGTGAAATTATGTCGCCATCTGTCGGGTGAAAAATAAGTTAAATAAATATTTCGATTTATTTTTTGTTATAAAGTTAATTATATAAAGTTACAATTATTTATAATGTTAAATAAAACTTTATTTAGAAATTGTTTAATATTTAAACTGAAAATATAACTATTTTATTGCGTTATTAAGTTAATTAATGTTTTTTTAATTAAAATTATTTTATTTATTTTAGAATCACAATATAAATAAAATCATTTAATATCAAATATGTATTTAATTATTTAAAAATTAATCGTGTGTTTTTTTATTTATCTTTTTAAATAACAACATTAAAACTTTAATTCTTTTAATGATTAGTGCTGCCATCTAATGACGACATCTATAATTAAATAAATAAATATATATATATAAATATACAATTTAAATATTGGCAATGCCATAAAAATAGAAAAATCTGAGAACTCATAAAATTTTTCT
>NW_019384647.1:689321-699208 GCF_000671375.1 Centruroides sculpturatus | reverse complement strand
GCAAATAATTTAAACGTACTCCTTACCTATAGAAGGAAACCCACCGTTTTCCGCCTTCTCACAAACGCAAAGGACGACACTGAAGACGCTCTGGCTCCTGAAATTTACCACATCCCGTTATATAACGAGAGGTTTGACAGATTACTATCTTACATAGGATCCACATACAGATCTCTACAAGCAAGACTAAAAGATCATAAATATGACGTGCTAAAAGGTAACATCAATACGGCTTTAGCACGATATGCCAGCAATCCAGGGAGTTCCCCGTTGGGACCAAGTCAAGCTAATACACAAGGTTTTCGACAGACAAGATATAAAAATTTTGGAGGCAGTAGAGATCTACAAGGCGAGCATAAGTGAAAACTGCATCAACACGAATGTCATTCCTGTATCAACAGCGTGAAAACGCTATCTTGACTCATGATATACGTCATACACGATACGTCACAGCCGTTTTTCGTTATTTTAAAATTTAAAAGGCAGCTAAGTTCTATTTATAAAACAGTTTTCCAGTTTGTATTTCCTGAAGAAGCCCAATAAATTCAGTGGCCGAAAACGTTTGATGTATAATTTTGACGTTTATTTGCTGGAAACTTCGAATTTAAGTGTGATTTGCGAACATATTGGCATGTTCATTTTATAAATCACAACTTTATTGACGTTTTCTGTTTTACAAGTGTTTCGGGATGGATGACAGCTGCAGGTCCTGAAAAGTTGGTCCGTATAGATAGTTATCTCAATTAATTAAGCTTAATTCAGGGCTTATTTGCTTAAAGCTCTGTATTCACAATGCAAATGAGCCCCTGAATTAAACTTAATTAAAGGACTCGTTAGTTAGTTTGTTAGAGTTTATTGGCGCAATGGCCATACAAGCCAAGCTGCGCAATGGCAAATGGTATGTATAAATAAATAAATATATATATATAAAGTTCTATATAAAATACATTACTAAAGTTTTATTTTTTCTTTATTTTTATAATTATTTTCTATGGACAAAGATATAAGATGCTGGAGAAAACTAACGAATCAAGCTTTATAAATCTAAATTTTATCATTATTTCGTTCATTTATTATTAAAATATTTATTTATTTAAATAAATTTTGTTGTTTCTATTCATATATTTATTAATATTAAAAAAAAATAATACACTTTATAATTATTTTCTATAGATAAAAATTTAAGATGATGCTGGAGAAAACTGATAAATTAATCTTTATAAGCTAAATTTTAAGTCAAATTTGCTAATATTTTAATTAAAAATTTATATATTTATACGTAATCATTTAATATTTTAAATATTTTAAAAATTATTCTACTAATGTAGAAAAATTCATCTTGTTGATCATTAAGGATACGTTACTAAAAATAGCATTTTTCCATTATATATTATTTTACGTGTTTCTTATATATTATCAAGTTATTTTTTTTATGTAATGACATTTAGAAGACTTCTTTCTCTTCAAAAAATCCTTCTTCACAAATGACTGCTCATATTAATGTTTGAAAGAAATGACATTCTCTCTTCTATTATTAGCAGATGTTATTCAGGTAGATTGTCATTAGCAAGCTTACTTTCTGGAAAAATATTTCCTCCCTTTATCTATGCTGACGATGCCATTTTTATAATTATCTTTTAGTTTTAATTGTTAGATAATATAACTTCAATTAACATGTTAATTTTCGTAGTGTGATACAAAAGTTTACTCGTTAATGACAAGAGTTTTGTGTTATAAAAATACAAGACAACACTTTAAATAGCATCTACTTCATTTTATTTTAACTTCAGTTCGAACAATACAAATTAAAATTTACAAAAAACAAAAAAATATATATAAATTAAATTAAAATATATGAAAGTAAAGCCGGGAGGAAGATGCGTGAGACTCGATATGTCGCTTAATTTTTAATAATTATTTAAATTTTTGAGTATTTTTTTTTTTTGTCGATTTTTTTAAAACTTTCCTAAACAAATCATTTATATATTTTTTTTTATTTGAAATTATTATTATTATTTTTTTTTGGTCGTAATAAATTTCCAAGAATTACGAACTGCGTTCAAGGCACCGTACTACATTGTTAAAAGTAAGATTGAAGATGTTGCTTACGTATGTTTTATATATACATAATCCAACAGCAACACTAGGACAATTGAAACCACAGCTTTGATTTATTTTTCCTCTTAAATCCCTCCTTCAATCGTCCTTTGAGCTTTCATCATTCTATCACAGCAATCGTGCAATATCAACAATCTCTTTGGGTACGAACCCGAATTCACAATCTACACTATACTCGACCACATTCTGCTCTTTTTTTTGTATATTTTTTTTGGTATTTTTTTTTTATCTAGATATTTCTAATTGTCAACAGATTACAACTAGAGTTAAGGCTGGGCACAATGGAAAGCAGGTGCAGTCACACTGCAGCACATTTTCCATAACGAGGTGGAGACTAGAAATATACGACAACCTAAAAAGTGATTTAAGGCTGTCTTTGACAAACCTAATGGTAACTGAATTGTTATTATGAAAAAACAACACATAAAATGAGTGAAGACAACATTGCTGTCCTTGCAGCTACAACAGGGGGCGGCATAGTGTGTGTACTTGTGTTTATGCTTAGGTGTACGCGTGTGGTCTTACGTGTTTCTTCTTTGGATAGAAACATGGCCACACACTATCCACTGTTATTGGGACGTCTCGATGGCTGGTTTATTGTCACCGACTTCCACATTTAGATGTTAGCGTGAGAATTAGAAAAAAGATTAGACTAGATATCCACGAGGTGAGATCTGGATGTCTTGTGGCACCATTGGTGTCCATACACAGACCTGTTAATATTTGAATACATTAAAACACACGATTCGTACAATTAATACATAAAAATATAGCTTATATTAGCCTACTCATTAAATGTTAATCCACGAGATAGATTAACGTTAATTTAATATTTAAAAAATGATAATATACCGCTATTAGTGACGTTAAAAACCACAAAATTTTCTATTCCGATGTTCCTCAAACAGGTTTCTGTACTCCCCGAAAAGTGTAAGACCTTATCTTTTTCTGTATAAGTCTGGAAAATATATAAATTAATTTATCAGTTAAATATCTTTTAAATAATATAATTAATTAATTATATAAAACTCACTATACAGTAATGTTTTCTCGTTTCTTTAGCTGTGGCTATGAGGTAGTATGTACCATTTTCTTCCCAGCTTCCTCTACATTGAAATTCTACAAAAGAATAAAACAAAAAACGAGTCGAAGGTGGAGAGTTCCATTCTATAATCATTCAAAGACAAAAGAAGAGGGTAGAAAAGTGAGTAAAAAACTTACTTGTCACTCTTCTTTCAGAGGCACATTCTTCTAATAGTTCTAACTGATCTACAGCCGAACAACCAGAAGCCAGGATAGAATCGTGAGAACAGGACAAAGTATCTAAATCAGGTGTATCGACGTGAATCAAGAGAGAGTTGGATCCTTCTGTTGTGTATATGCCAACAAGAGGACATTCTCCCGATTCGCTATTCGAAGCTAAAGAGAAAAATGGATTTTTAAAGCGTATTAATTCATAATTTATAAACATTAATTCATTAATTTTAAATAATTATTGTTTAATGATAGTGACACGTTTAGTAAATTGCATTCAGATTATATATACCCTCCTGTACTTTTGTTATTTAAAGGTTATCTTATTAAAGTTCTAAATAAATTCTGGCTATTAGATTACAAGTTGTTCTACATAGAAAGGTGTATAAAAAGACTTCAATTAGCAGTGTAAACCTTAAGTGCTTCATTACTCTCTCTGTGGTATGTAGAGGTGAAGGTTAAGAGCTGTGTTAATGACGTAAGCTTCCTCTAGGGAGAAACTTAAGCAAAATGGAAGAAAAAGTCTTTCTGGTGTAAGTTTGATTTAATTTTTATCCAATTTTTAATTTAAACAACCTCTAAATAAACTATTCTACTATATACTCCGGTGATAAATAAGGATGCGAAACAAGAGAAGTGCTTAAAAAATTAAGCTTTGTTGACTTTTTTTGTTTCGAAATAATGATTTTGTGATTAGAATATTATGTTAAAATCACTTTAAAATAAATTTTAAACGTGTGTAATAAATAATAAATGCGTTTAAAAACCTTACGAGACTCGATATCTCTTAACTCGCATAGGGAAAATATTGAATAAAGTAAGAGAAAAACATCTAATGTAAAACTAATTACTAATAAATTCAAACTTTCTTTTAATATAATTAACATTCTTCGTGACTCTTAGCAACTGAGTGCGTGTGATTTTCAATTAAGATATTTTTACAAAATAATTTATAAATCCTTTATGCATGATTATNAAATGGAAAAATGTTTAATTTTGAGGATAGATAGGTTTTATAAAACATTGTAAATAATAATAATGAGTAAAATAGTTATTAAGTTTGACTCTATTCGAGATATGACACATGACCTCTTCTATCTGCTAACCCCAATCTTTAAACACCAAAATTTAATAGAATCAATCCCCTAATACACAAACCTCTCTGCAAAATTTCAGAAATTTTTGACAAAAAAGCACAAGAGTTATTAAGCTTCAAACAGGGTGAAAAAATCGTGCCCCCACTACACACAACACTAACATACATAAATACAGAAAAAATCCCCGATTTTTTTTTTTTTTTTGCATTTCTCGTCGTTTCAAGATCCCTGAGTCCAACAATGTAAAAATCTGGGGCTCATTTTTTGACCGATCGCTATACTTTCCCTCTATTATATATAACAGCTAGGAAAGTAAAAACCATATAGGAGGAGGGATGAGTAAAATAAAAAGGCAACATGATAATAATTACAGTACTTAAATAAAATAAATGAAATTGTTATTTAAAAAAATATATATATTATTTTTCTGGTGTATTTTTTAAATTAAAATCATTAAATAAATGTTAAGATAAGTGAGGATGATAATAATTTAAAGAGAAAATAATTTAACTGTATTAAAATAATAAAAAAAAAATAAAGTTGAGAAGAAGAAGGAGGAGGAGGAGGAGGAGAAGGAGGAGGAGAAGAAGAAGAAGGAGAAAAAAATATATATATTTTTTAATTCTTGTTAAATTTAAAATATTTTATAGATAATAAATTTCTTAGTCGTTACTCTAATAACTTGACAAATTTGATATTTTAATTCCTCAAATGTTATTTTAAGCTCGCTGTTAATAATAAATCATCTTAATTATGATAAATCTTTAGTTGGAAAAGGTTATATAAATTCTTATTTCGTTATTTAAATAAGGAAAGAGATGAAAAGGAAAATCAGCTTTAATCTAATCATATTTTTACATTAAGGTAAACCAGTTTACTGTCATTAACACGCATCGTCTCTTGAAGATTAGACGAGGAAGCATCACATTAAAAAAAAAATGAGAAGGAGGAGGAGGAGAATGGTTTAATGATGTTATTGCGGCATTTTCGAAAGAGTAAAAAAAAAAATAAATAAAATACCTTAAAATTTAAAATATTTATCGAAGATATTTTTACAGATATATTTCTTATTATATACGAGAAGTAACAGTTTAGCTTAATTAACTGATAATTTCCTTTTGCATCTTGGGTGGAATAGTACTTCACTGCATGACACTCTCGCTATACACCGAAGCGGATAATTAGTGACACAACTAACTTAGACTCCTGCAGCTAGGTAATTACCTGACTTCACTTGACACACAGCGTACTTTGACCTGTTAGAGGATGTGAAAGTGTTCTTTGTTTGAAGACACGACTGATTCAAGACGCTTGATTACAATTAATTGATGGCATAGCCAAGGCGTCAAATTAACTTGGCAGAACTGTGAAAACAGCTTTGTACAAACACGCCATTCATTCTATTAATTATATAACATTTTCCTTTATCGATAAACACTTTATTATTCTCTGGAAAATTTTCATTGTATTTAGTATCATCTCTAGAGTAATTATATCCGCATTTTATTGACTTATCATCTCATGCAAATAATTATCCGATTTAAATTAATTATCAATTCTTTTGGTAGAAAGTCATGTTCCTTTACGATAAACATTATTTACTTTCTCTAAGATTTTTCCCTCATTTTTCAGGTAAACATAGACAAAAATATTCGGTCCGAATCGCTTTATTTTCTTATAAATCTGGGAAGAGAATTGGAGTAAAATGAAGCAAGATATATATAAAGAATTTAAGATAAAGGAAAAATTAGATAAAGTATAAAAAAAATATTGGAAGAGTGGGATGAAAAATTTAAGAAAAATAACGGGGTAAAATTCTTTGTTTTTCCTCAAAAATAATATGAGAAGTACAAGCTGTAAACCAAAAACAAAATAAATGAAAAAAAAAATCTTTATCTNTTTTAATCATTTATTTATGTTTTTTTTTTAATTATAAAATTATTCTTTTTGACTTAAATATTTTATAACAGAAGATATTGAAGAAAATTTTAATTAGACTTTATACAAGGATTAGAATTGCAAACTTAATTCTATATAAAATAATTTAAAATAATAAATAATTAGAGTTAAGAATGTTTCAGAGAATTCGAATTAAAAAAAAAAAAGTAAAGTTAAAAATTAGACTTTTTTAGAACAGTTGAGAAGTTTTAGAGGAATCTGAGCTTATATTTCATGTAAACTTTCTGGAGGAATGTGGAATTTTTAGAACTTGAATTCTTGGTTCCTCTACAATATCTTAGGAAAATTAAGAAGTTTGAGAAGAATGAGTTTCAAACTTTTATAAATTTTTCCTACAAAAATTTGGAATTTTTACAAGGATTTTTGCTTCAAATGTTCTAAATTTCCTTAGAGAAATTTGGAATTTTCACAGGGATTTCAGTTCTAAATTTTCTACATTCCCTTAGATAAATTTGAAACTTTTACAGGGGTTTCACTTCCTAGTTTCTGTAAAATTTTTATAGGAATTTCATTCTTAATTTCTATAAAATATTTTAAACAAACTAAGTATGAAAAGAATGAAAATTCAAAATTTCTCTAAGCTTTTTTAAAAAAGTATAGAATTTTTACAGTAGTTTGAATATCTAGTCTCATTAATTTTTGTTGAAAAAAATATAAAAGAAAGTAATATATACTGTAAAATATTGAGTTTATTCAAGTATTTTGTTAATATATTACCTAAAACATATATTATTTTACTTAATATTTCTTAAGTTTTTCCAAACAAAGCAATAAGAAAATACTTAGTCATTGCTTTAAAAAATCATTTAAAAATCTACATTTTCGATTTGATAATAATTTTCAATTAAAAAAAAATTAATCAAGAAAAGTATAAAAATTTTAAGAAAATGAGAAGGAAAAACTTTCAACATTAAAATATTTATTTTAAAAACTCACTTAATGAGAAAAATCAATATTGTTAATTCAAAAATGATGGATAATTCTAAGGGCATAAGAATAACCAATTGTAGAACTCATCTTATGAAGGATAATAAGATTTATGAAGTTGTGAACAGTTTTGTTATAACATTATTCATTTTTTAAACAATAAAAAGAAAGATAAATTAATTAATTTATACTAGAAAGTGCATGAGAATTTAATTAGATTCTAGGGGAAAAAAAAGAAGAGGAGGAGGAAGATAGGGAAATATTCTTAGAAAGAACGAAATCATTTCATTGCCATGAATTGAAGACCTTTCTTTTTTCCTGCTTTAGATGAATAAGAAAAGTGGGAATTAATAATAAAACTACACGGATTAAACGATTAAATCCATCTTTCATATTTTTACACTAAAGATGACATCTTAAGAGGAGAAAAAAATGTTTGCAGAGGCCATTATGAGGTTAACAAATGATCACAATTAGAAAAAAAGAAGTGAAGTTTACATGAAATGGGTCCTATCAAGCAAATATTTGTTTTTATTTAAATTCTTTTAAATATCATTAATTTTCATTCTAATAAGTGGTAAGAGAAGCCATATGCAAATTTACTAATGGAAGATTATGAAACGGTTTATTTTTCCGTCGGAATTTATTTATTTAATTATTAAAAGAGCTTAAAAGTTAATTAATAATATTAATTAAATTCGATTTATAACCAAAAAAGCCATAAATGTAAGCTTTATATTTAATATTCATTTACTAATAAAAGCATTTATATCGTCGAAGCGCCGAGGAAGAGATGAAGAATTTCCTCTTTAAAACAAAAACAAAAAAAAAATTATAATAACCAATTAAAGGACAGAATATTTTTAAAAAATAGATCTTTCTTCGTGTCTCGCACCATCAAATTTAAACGTTCCCCAGTGGATAAATTGATTCAAGAATGCATCATTTTCGCCCTATAGGCCGTCACTCATTTCTGAACGGTTACGCTTAATATTAGTTACTAATGGTCCGACTAAAATCTTAAGCGAATAAATAAGAAAGAAAAATTCCTCTTGCCCACTCAAATGCTTCGTCGAAGAAGACGAAAATCTTGACTTTGAACTATCCCCCGAAGACACCATTACCTTCTTACATGAATCTTACCTATGTCTTGGGGGATATATAAAGACATTCCCTACAGGGTCATAGTGAAAATACTAATCTCTCCCTGCAGGCTACAGAACGTTACGCCTTCAACTTTTCCTGTTATTTAGCGGTAGGGACCAATATTTCTTCTCCAAACTCAATGCTTATCGAACGGGAGTATTAAAAAAACTGATGGTTTCTGGATATCTGATGATAAGTAAAAGCATCGAACAATCGTGGATAACATGTTGGATATTTTTTTACACCTATCATTTATTTTCTTAAGCTGGGATTGAGATAAATTTCTAACAAAACTTTGCAAACAATTTTTTTCACGCAATCTTTATGCTAAATAACCTCTAAAAAACCATTTTTACAGCCCCCCAAAAAAATAGAGAGGAAAAAAAAACCCTAGTTTATCGCGACGTGTTTTAACGACTAGACTTTCCATTTATTAAATTTTAGAACAACGTTACTTTTCGATTTTAGACAATCTTAAAACTCTTATATTTCCTCTTTCCTACTTTTGATTATCTTAGATCCTATCTCCTGTTTTACTGCTTCAACATTTCCACTTTAGATCATTTGGTGCTAACACAACCGAGTATTTCTAGTTTTTTTTCATTTATATCCCTTTATCAAGTATAAGTTAAAAGATGGAAGAGATTCGATTACATAGAAAACTTCTTTCTACACATTAAAAAGTAAACTTTATACTTTTTATTTTGATATTTTTTAAAAGTTAATTTAATTTAACTTTAATAAATATCTAGACGCGAATCAAGTCGTAAATCATCTTTTAAAATGCTTAGTAAACTAAATTTAAAGTAAAATAGTATACGTAACTTTCTAAAAGTGATGAATAGGGAGTAATTGTGACTTTTAAAAGTTCATTCACAGTGAATCTTATGTAGAAGGTAAGCTATTTATCGTCCTATGTCACACGAATCAAACGTGACATGAATGAGCACATGACACGTTTTATAAATACTGAGTTTAGTTACGACGATGTTAAACGAGTTCAAAAGAGCATGAACGCTTCTATAATACTTTATTGTGTTTATCTTTTATCTATTGAACCAATTTGATCTTCTGTTTACTTAAAATATTCGCATAAAAGCAATATCTTAATTAAAACTAACGCATTGTTTACGTAATTCAATTTACGACTTGAACAATAATACTTTCTCTAATCTTGATCATAGTTAAATAACTTATACATCAATTGTTTCCAAACTAAATTATACGTTAAATTACAATTATTTTTAACAATTTATAAGTATTTTTTAAGGACAATTTAAACAATTTGTACGTAATCATGCGTTATTTTTTTCTTTTTTTACTTTTTCTCAAATAAATAAATGTAAATTTTTTTAATATTAATTTATAAATAATTTTATTAAAATA
>NW_019384647.1:623028-688888 GCF_000671375.1 Centruroides sculpturatus | reverse complement strand
GGAAAAGTATGATATACAGGGGTAAGGCGCTATTAATTTCAGGTAAATTAAATTTAATTAATTAAAAATATTTCAATATATTTACTAGATTTGTTCACGCTTTGCATCTTTAAGTTTGGTAAAAAAAATATATATAGGCCTATATAAATAATAAAAATTGTTGATGAAAAACGAGTAAATAATGTTATTAAGATATATATATTTTTAATATTATAAAATTAAATTTAATAAAATATACAGGAAGATCTACTCGTGTGTATGAAGTACGAAGCTTTGAAGAAGATTAAAAAAAAGGATTTTTTGAGGGAAAAAAATATATATTTTATAGCAATAATATTTTAAATTTTTTACAATATCACGAAATTATATAATCTGATAATCTAGCGAAAAGAGTAGTTTTATATTTGCGACATTTCTAAATTTCTTTATCGTTGTCCTCGGTTGTTTACATATTTTCTAATATAAAATTCCATTAACTAATTCGAAAATTATTTTAAAAATTTCTCTGCAATTTAAACTTTAAAAAAAATCATCATTATCATCGAGATTTTTTTCCTTTTCTTTTAAATCTAGTGCATAGATGATGCTTCACTCCACAAATTAAACGAAAGAAAAAAAAATCATCATTCTTCATCCATTATAATGATGAATGATGATAATGATGAATGAGAAATTATTAAAAAATGTCTCCACAAAACTGATTTTTGTAACAATTCCAGAGCTTAAATATTATTAAGAGTTTAATTCTATTCAAAATCATCTATCATCCCTATTAACAACAATCGACAATAACACAGGGAGGAAAGGAATTAAAATCGAAATAACCGATTCTTTTTTTAAAAAAAAATAATATTTAGATTGATTAATAAGAGGAGATTAAAGTGAAAACAGCAAAAAGAATCATTGAAAATCCCTCCATCCATCAAAAATATAATCAGATCCATCAAAATAAATTCACGTTGGAAATTTTTCACCCCGTTTTAATCACATAAACATATTTTTATAGAGAAACGCAATCATAGAAGTCTGTATAATCTTCGGAATTGAATAATTCACATCAAACGATTTGCAAATCCACTTATCCTATATTTGGGGATGATGCATTGGGAGAAGTCACTTTACTACATCCGCCAAGCAACGAATAATTGATGTTATCTAGCCATTTACATTCTACAAGCGCTCATCTCCACATACATTACAAGAAGCACAGAATTCCCAAGCATGACCTAAAATGCCTTAATAAAAATGCATACAAGGTAATATTTACATATAATGAATCTACGGTGGACCCAGTAGAAGATATGAGGTCTAGTTATAGGTCTCTCCTGGTCAATAGTCTATAGAAAAGCCTTACACAAGCAATAACCATGGAAATTGTGTCCAGGTTGATATAAGCCATATGTTGGCTGCTGAATCTGTTGCATTCGCATTCTACCCCTCCTTACACGCTACACTTTGTCTCTATTGACTAACTCCAAATTTGAAGTGTATTATTAAATTCTTTTTATTAAAATAAAACCAATCGTAGATACTTTTATTTTAAACAAAAGTAACTTTAAATCATGTTTCTTTTTGTGTGTATAAATTCTTCCACTTTATTAATAAGGAAAAAAAAATAAAAGGAAAACAGAT
The DNA here is from genome assembly GCF_000671375.1 of Centruroides sculpturatus. Classification (NCBI taxonomy): domain Eukaryota; kingdom Metazoa; phylum Arthropoda; class Arachnida; order Scorpiones; family Buthidae; genus Centruroides; species Centruroides sculpturatus. The sequence continues at coordinate 687,256 of NW_019384647.1, read as the reverse complement.
GACACTTTTCATGCATCTTTCTCCCTTTTATTTTATCAATTAAAAATGAATTTTAGCATTTAATATTTTTTAAAAAATATAAAATTAAATATTTAAGTCTTTCTCTAATCAATTTTCGTAACGTTTTCCTCTTATATAAAAGGAGAAAAAAAGTTATGAAGTAAATTAGCGTGTCATGAAAACTGATAATTGCACTTTACACTTCGTTAATTATTAGTTTGTCGTCTTATAATTTATCTTATTAATGCTTGAATTAGATACATCGCATTTAATTATTAATATATTTATTAATTATTAATTAATTCCAATCTCACAAACTATCTAGAAGTGATTTATCTGGAAGGAAAAAAAATCATTAGAAGAAACTCATAAATAACGTTTTTTTTTATTTTTTTGGTTACAAATCGTAGCTTATATTTTTGATTTGAAAGTTCAGATATGTTTGTATGCAGTTGCAATTCATCTACATGTACACTGGCTACATTTCTACGTACATATTCTTTGATAAAAACATAGGTTTTTACAATAAGAAGACAAATCGCTTCGACACGCTTTTGTCGTTCGGTTGAAGCTCTCTAGTGTAGAGAAAGCCATTAAATTTTGCTTCTCCCCTTCTCTCCTGGTTTTGTCTCATCCAAGCTGTGAAACATTATCGCTTATAGCAGTATTCCAGCTGTCACTAACGGCTAGTAAGTGTTGAACATCTGAATATATAATTCCACTGACGTACGATGTAAATGGCTGTTTTGTTATAAATTCCTTTCCGTCCTTGTTCTTTACTTAATGGTTGTTTTAACTCATCTACAAAAAGACAAAAATCACCCTCACTTCTGCTAAAAATACGGCTTTTGCAAGTTTAATAGTGTTTTTTTGTCGAATTTGGCAATATCTAAAGGGGTGAATATTTTTTTTTCTTCCTTCTTCTAACGTTATACATGAATTTTTTTTTTACATTTTTAAAACTTTTTCAATAAATTAAGGTGATTAATAGAATATTTAACGTGTTTAAAATGAATTTAAGATTATTTTTCCCTTTTTAAATCGACTCTTAGTCGGGTTAAGAAACCCGAAAGTGGAGTTAAATTACGCGAAGAATTCACTCTTGTTCTTAAAATTTAGAAGGTTTAATGCGATGTATTTGCTTAGAACATCATAAAACTGTTTATTACACTCATATATAACCTTTTTTCATAAGATTTATCTAGTATTTTCCTAGATTTAAAGAGAAATGATGGCGAATCTACGTGACAGACATACGCATGGACAAAAGTAAAAGAAAAAAAAAGAATAGTTTTTAAATTATCTTCTCGCCACAACTCATTTGAAAAAGGGGAAATTATGTTTTATTTTTTGTTGTTGTTAATGTTGTAGTCTATTAATAAGAATATACTGTTTAAAATTACCATTCTATAAATAACGAGTCTGTTACTCGGTTTTCATTAATCTGATTAACTCCTCCTACGAAGAATATCTTTTCTTCATATAATTCATTTATGTTTAATTTAGCTGTCCCCTGACCTTTTTCTCTCCTTGTCAAATATTCTGTGAGGTTTTTATCTAACTACTCAATCATCCTTATGTTCCACCCACTTCATTTCTTTCTTTAAAATTAATCAACTGCACTTGTATTAATGTCTACTTTTGATGAGTATTTTTTCTCATTTTTTCCCATTTTTCTTTTTTTAAAAAAACTTTTGCAATTAAAAATATAAAGTTTTGTCGCTCGATGTATATTTTTATCGTCATTCCTAGGGAAAAAAAGTGATTAGATAATCAGCATTAGGGGGAAAAAAACACGCTGCTTTTTGTATGAGGTATGCCTTTATGAAAACAGTTTTTATAGCCGCTTTTTAAGGTAGATTAAGCTTATAATTACAGAAAAAACTGTGAATAATTCTCGTATTATACACTTAGAAAGCAACAGTTTATATAATTGATGCTAATATAAAGATTTAAGATTGTTTAAAGCAATAAAAATAGTATAGAAGTGCGTAATTTGCTTCAATTTTCTCCATAAAAGAGGCCAAGTTTGTCGGAAAAAACTGCTCAAAGCTTTTTAAAATGGCAAAAAAAAATGTCAGGCAATCATTTAAAATGCTAAAATATCGTCTAAACGTAGCAGCAAATAGCATAGAGTTGCAAACATTTAACATAATCATCAGCACAGATGCACATGTGACCACTCATTAACTTAAATATATCCTCAGTGTATAAGCGCAGTATTTAAGCTTTCTCTAGAGACAATTTACCGTTTCTGGACTATCAAATTGACACGTGAGCAGCACACCTGTCATTACTTGGGTTCTATCAGTCTCGCCCCAGGGAAGTGAGGTTGTTGTGGTTTAGCAAGCATGCAGTAGTTGGCCCACACACGGAGCAATCTTTCCTACGAAAAACATTGATTCTCTTCACACCGATGACAAGCCAATCTCACTCTTGGAGTAGAAGTGTCGTTGATGTTTATCCTTCAACTAAGACATCAACACACGCTCGTTTATCAAAGTCATGCAATCTGTTGGTACCTTTACCTTTAGCATTTTATACCTTCACAGCCAATTTCTGCAAAAGTATTACTTCAGAAATGTACTTTTTGTTTAATGCCGTTGATAAATTAATTATTTTCGACTTTAAGTAAGCTCAATTTTTAATTTAATTAGGTTTTAACTGTAATGAAGACTCAATTAATCGCTTAGGAAATACTTAAATAAACGAGAATAAATAAATTTATTACACCTATTTTCTTTTTTTTAAGTATATAAGATCATTTATCGGATTTCACGATGCGAATTTCAACGTATAAAAAATATATATATCTAATAACAGCAAAGCAATTCGTCGCCAATAATGACATTCCAAAAACTCTCTTCGCCTCATAAATCACCAGATAAATATTACTTGCAAATTTAAAAATATCCTGAATCTACTCAAAAACCTATTTTCATTGAAAATCGCTTTCTAACATAGCTCATGCAGCCTAAACATAACATTTTTGAGAAAAATTTCGATGGAAAACCTTGGTTTGACTTACATTTAACCTAGTAAAGCCTGGGGTGGTTGAAAGTAGAAATTTACATCTGCAGGGTCATCCTGGGATCCCGATACCTGTGGTGACTCCCATTTATCATACCTCCGTCCCCTAAGGCTGGTCTTGTCTCACCGTCCTATTACCATAATGTTATGACTGCTCTGAAACCCATCTGAGCGTAAACATTTCGTTGCTAGAATACTCCGAGTGAAGAAAATTGCAGCTTCTCCTACTATAAACTGTTATTTCCTATCTTATGTTTACTTAGGCTCGATTTGGATGAGTTACTCTCCACCAAAAAACAACATTTCTTACCATTTTTTAATTACAATCTCTAGAATCGATGCAGGAGATTTTTTTTCTTCCTTGAAAGTAATGACGAATTAATATATATGATAATTTAATTCATACAGTTTCCTATTTTTACACCTGGGAATATAGAAGAATATATATATATATATATATATACTTTTATACGCCTTTGGAGTGTAGAGGATTGAATTTTCTGTATAGAAGATAACGGGGTTGTGAAGAGGTTAAAAAATATATATAGGAGGAGGGACAGGGAGCAGTCCATTTGTCAAGCAAGCCGCACGGGACAGTAGAAATCAGCTGGCGATTAGAACTCAACGATTGCAATCGATATCGATGCCATTTTCTGTAGAACTTCACGCCCGTGTGTTTGTCTCCCCATCTTCTCCCTCCTGAATCCCTGGCGGTGAATGATGGTACATCCGCTATCCCCAGATTTACTAGGTCTTGCTGTACACCCGAGTCTGCAGATTGATGGATGGACTCGACGTGTCCATTATGCATATCCATTTAAGCGTAACGACCAGGTGATGCGCTGCGTCGTTTCTCTCATCCGTTTCCGTTTCCGGAAACATGAGGAAAAGAGATGTAGGTAAACAACCATAAGTGAAGTGACGGGAAAATGATAAAAAAAAACACAGATTACAGCCATTGCCAGTTAAAAATCGGTTGGTTATCTTTACGGATAGATTGTAACTTCATTCAGATTTTATCTCGACTTGTGAGAGAGAAACATCGAATAGAAATTACTTATACAACCTCATTTTTTCCATTATTCTAATTCTTCTAGGCGTATCTCAAAGGGTTACATCTCTAGAGTAAGATTAAAATCTGTAATTCGTTCAGCTTCCGTTATTTTACAACGTATTTATTTTAATTAAATATCTAGGTTGAAAAATTATCAATCAGCATCTTTGCTTCTCCGAAAACATTTAACATATACATATAAAAATTTTTAAATACATCTAGATGAGAAGAAGATAGAGGGGACGAAGAAGGGAAAGGAAGAGAAAGAGAAAGAGGCGGAGATTAAAATAAAAAATAGTCACAGTTGATGAATTTCAAGTAAAATCACATCAAGAGCAAAACTTAAAAGAAACGGAAGAAAAAAGTTTTGAAAACTCACTTTCTTTCAAACCGAGTAAAATATCAAGATGAGGAAATGGAAAGTGATTAGTAGAACGCCTGAAAATACTGTATTAGTTTTTCTAAGCTCCGGTCGACTCTCTAATTAGCCTAACTTCTTTTTTTCACACCCCAGTCCTGATGAAGTGATGTTTCTTTCTGCCAGGATCGTTGCACTAGGAAAATATGCAAGCTGCTCAACATATCTGCATCCTCAACTAACGTACGGTCGATGTTAAATAATGACTCTTCACAAATTACAAAATAAAATCACTTATAAATGATTTTATTGCTGATTTTTAATTCATTTTTAGTTATAGATATCTCCAATTTACATCCGCATCTCATATAATTATACGCAAAAAGGCCTTTTGTCTTTCCAAATTCATATTAATCAATACTGTTTATATATAAATTTTAATCATTTATTTATGTTTTTTTTTTAATTATAAAATTATTCTTTTTGACTTAAATATTTTATAACAGAAGATATTGAAGAAAATTTTAATTAGACTTTATACAAGGATTAGAATTGCATGTATAATTGTATATAAAATAATTTAAAATAATAAATAATTAGAGTTAAGAATGTTTCAGAGAATTCGAATTAAAAAAAAAAAAGTAAAGTTAAAAATTAGACTTTTTTAGAACAGTTGAGAAGTTTTAGAGGAATCTGAGCTTATATTTCATGTAAACTTTCTGGAGGAATGTGGAATTTTTAGAACTTGAATTCTTGGTTCCTCTACAATATCTTAGGAAAATTAAGAAGTTTGAGAAGAATGAGTTTCAAACTTTTATAAATTTTTCCTACAAAAATTTGGAATTTTTACAAGGATTTTTGCTTCAAATGTTCTAAATTTCCTTAGAGAAATTTGGAATTTTCACAGGGATTTCAGTTCTAAATTTTCTACATTCCCTTAGATAAATTTGAAACTTTTACAGGGGTTTCACTTCCTAGTTTCTGTAAAATTTTTATAGGAATTTCATTCTTAATTTCTATAAAATATTTTAAACAAACTAAGTATGAAAAGAATGAAAATTCAAAATTTCTCTAAGCTTTTTTAAAAAAGTATAGAATTTTTACAGTAGTTTGAATATCTAGTCTCATTAATTTTTGTTGATAAAAACTATAAAAGAAAGTAATATATTAAATTTATTCAAGTATTTTGTTAATATATTACCTAAAACATGTATTATTTTACTTAATATTTCTTAAGTTTTTCCAAACAAAGCAATAAGAAAATACTTAGTCATTGCTTTAAAAAATCATTTAAAAATCTACATTTTCGATTTGATAATAATTTTCAATTAAAAAAAAATTAATCAAGAAAAGTATAAAAATTTTAAGAAAATGAGAAGGAAAAACTTTCAACATTAAAATATTTATTTTAAAAACTCACTTAATGAGAAAAATCAATATTGTTAATTCAAAAATGATGGATAATTCTAAGGGCATAAGAATAACCAATTGTAGAACTCATCTTATGAAGGATAATAAGATTTATGAAGTTGTGAACAGTTTTGTTATAACATTATTCATTTTTTAAACAATAAAAAGAAAGATAAATTAATTAATTTATACTAGAAAGTGCATGAGAATTTAATTAGATTCTAGGGGAAAAAAAAGAAGAGGAGGAGGAAGATAGGGAAATATTCTTAGAAAGAACGAAATCATTTCATTGCCATGAATTGAAGACCTTTCTTTTTTCCTGCTTTAGATGAATAAGAAAAGTGGGAATTAATAATAAAACTACACGGATTAAACGATTAAATCCATCTTTCATATTTTTACACTAAAGATGACATCTTAAGAGGAGAAAAAAATGTTTGCAGAGGCCATTATGAGGTTAACAAATGATCACAATTAGAAAAAAAGAAGTGAAGTTTACATGAAATGGGTCCTATCAAGCAAATATTTGTTTTTATTTAAATTCTTTTAAATATCATTAATTTTCATTCTAATAAGTGGTAAGAGAAGCCATATGCAAATTTACTAATGGAAGATTATGAAACGGTTTATTTTTCCGTCGGAATTTATTTATTTAATTATTAAAATATAAAATAAACAGGAACTGGATGAAAAACATTTATTAACTTTAATAAATTAGATGTATTTATACTATATTTAATTTTATAAATAGTATTTGAAATGGAAATTTTGTTAGTTTTATACCAGATAAAAAGAAAAAGGAGGAAGGAAAAGAAGAGGGATGAGAATAAGAAGAGATAGAAGCGGAAAGAAGAGGAAAAAGTAGAAGTGTTGAGATTTTAAATTCCAGGTATTCGAGTGACTTACAACATTTCTTAATCTACTAGCCAGAGAGTGCAGAAAGCTTTAGTTCATTGCACTTTCTGCGGGGTTCCTCGTTACTTACCTATAAAAGAAAGCAAGAGTATTCAGAGTAGGATGCCCACTTATCTAACTGAGGTGAATCCTTGTTCTTTGATAACTTTCTACTCACTCTAACTAATTGACTTACGGGATTAACATTATCTTCTTCTTTAATGAGAATCTTTAATGAAATTTCTGGGTTCAAATTCTACCCAAAATTAGAAAGTTTTCTCTCTGAATCTATTTCTTTCTTTGATAATTTATATAAATATTTTGCTAGAGCTAACACTTTGGGTGCTATATTTTTACTAAAAATTCAATTAAAAATGGGTTAAAATCATAATCAATTAGTTAAAAAACTGACCTGAATAAAGCATATTTTGATAATTACTCAATTAAATACAAATGTAAAGAAATTACCATATCAGTAGGTAGCAATATAAAAAACTGGTTAATAGAATACCATATCTCTGTACATAAATGACATTTTAACTTTAGAAAAATGTAACGAAAGGAAGAGTGTGTTTTAAACAGAAAACATAGTACCTTAAATGCCAGATTAGTGAGTTGATAAGGGAGAATGTCTCGATCTCAAGCTCATTAAGCAAGCAGGAAGGGAGAATTGACCGCCTATTCTAATTATTTAACGGACATCCTGACGTCATTACAAATTACTGCATCTAGTATTAATCTGGTAATAATAGATGAGGGAGTAAACTACAATCCCTACGCTTCGTTAACATTTGGAGAAAACAACCTTCGTCTACGGGGAATAATTTCGCTATTCCGCAATGAATAGCGCGCACATTACAACACATCCTCTAAGGATGATTTTCGTTAATTTCATCAAATTTCGCATTTTATATTATGAGATTTTGTACGAAATAAATGAGAAAAGGTGTCAGAAATTTCTCTCTTATTTTTGACATATAAATGTCTATAAGTATGAACAAAACTTCCACTCCAAAGTCCACAAACTCTCTATTCATTAACTGTCTCAAAACCATATAATTTTGGGAGCGCATGCAATTTAGAAATTAGTATATAGAAATCAATGTTAAATGGGAATTTAATATTTAGAGGGCCTAAATTTGCACTTAATGCAAACTCTCAAGGCTTATAATTGCTCCAAAACTTTATTGATATTCCAATATATATCACAAGATTTTCATAATGGATGAGGAGGAGTAAATGAAGCGCGTATAAACGTGTTCGAATCACATTTATATGCCCCAATTAACATTCTTGATAACATTATAAAAAATTGGAATTTTAAAAATAAATAAATAATAAAATAATTCGAAGTTTTTGCCGTGGAACCAAGGAATAAGACGAAATCTATCAATAACAGAGAACTTCAAAAGGAATATTTTTACTTTGAAAGAGATAACAAATCGCTATTGACATATTTTGTAAAAGCAGAAGAGTTGTAATTAAGAGAGCAGAAAAAAAAAGAAAATAAAATAAATCATTCTAAAAGACGAATCCAGATCTAACATTATAGGAAAATGCTTAAGTAAAGAAAACGATTTGTCTTAACATAATAGAACAAGAAGAAACCGGGAGAAGAACCTTAATCGAAGTGGATGCCCTTGGATACTTTTGCATTGATGACGAATAGGTAAAGATAGAAGCAGATCGCTTGAGAATAGCTCGTTATCAGAAAAGAAAGCTTTGACTACATTCTACTTGAAATATTATCGTTCGTATCCGAAATCGATTTGGCGTATCACATCAGGACCTGTAAGGAGAGAATAAACGTCAAGAAGACAGAGATTTTGTGTAATGAAAGCCATAAATAACTGTCAGAGTTGTTAGGAACAAGTGTTGCTGTCACGCCCCAATGTGCCTCCCGATGGATAGCACTCATTGCAGGTGTTCACTTTTTTCTTGAAAATTTAATCCCCTTTAGAAATTTAGTGATTAGAAGAAGTGGACAAAAAATCCAAGTTATTCCCAAAGATCCTTATAGAAGGGAAATATTACAGAGATGAAACACATATCGAGTTACCGTTCTCGGATAAAATAACAATAAAAATTTTATTTGTTATTAATTTATTTAATATTTTATTAGCTTATTCTTAATGAAATTAGTAAATATTATACGAATTAAGATCAAGATAAAATATTTGTAAAATTTACAAGCGCATATTACTCCGGAACGATTAGAGCTTGTAATAGTGTAGCCAGCATCTGCCTCGTATCAAGTATAACCTCTTATGACATTGGATAGTCTGAACTTCTCCAACCAGATTGCTTGTATCTAACATTCTTTCATTAAGCTAGACATTTACTTTCTTCCACTGTCTCATTACACGTGTCTAACAACCTGAACAAATACTGCACATATTTCTACTCTAATAAATGCGAAAACAGGCCATTCCTTTTTATAGGCCTATTCAAAAATAATGCTTACAACGGAATATATTTTTTATGTCATTTTAAAACTTTCGGTTTTTCTTTATGAAAAACTTTAAATTAAGAATTCGTTTAAGACGAAATAAAATCTTTAATTATTGAAATTTGATGGATATTTGCGTTCGCCCCTCTTATGAAAGATCTATTGAAATCCAGCTCTTATCACCAGACAGAGAGGACTTACAGAGGATAGTAAAGTCTCGTTTGATGTTATCCTCTATCTTTCAGTTGTCTAGTTGTCTTTGTCTATCTGCCATTTATGTCAAAGCCAGATGAAAAGTCTACGGGGTTCCAGGCTACGAGATCATTATTCATTCTTAAAGGGCTGTATGGCTGCAGCACTTGTCTTGGAAATATATGTGTTAGGTACTCAGTTTCCTCTAATCTCAACTCAACTCTGTCATAAATATCTCGTTTCATCTTATAAAATTGTCATTTGAATAAACCTTATCTCAATATTTTAATTCGGAATTAGTTTCATGCAAATGGAGGATGGAATAAAACGGTGGTACTCGATGGTACCTTCGAGTTAGTTGAGAGAGTTCTTAACGACGTACCGGCTCTCGGAATGTTCTCCATAACTTGCAACATAAATTCTCTCCCATAAGCAAGCACATTTTTGTAGCGGCCAAGAGAAAAATGCCATATTATACGAGCGAAGTTAGTGGGAAGAGAACAGAGGGATTCTCTCTAAGATCCGTGCCAATGAGAAGATTCGAACTCGGTTATTATCATACGCGTTTAATCGGAATTTTAATAATAAGCGTACAAAATAATTCCCAGTGTAGAAAAACTCTTACAGTAGCTTACAATTAACAATTGGAGAAGTTTCCGGCGGAATCGGAAGGCGTCATTCTACACGACAACCTCTCATTAACCCCTGATTGAAATATTGCATGATCTCACCGCTTGGTGCGCTGTCTTCAGTCAGAAATTTCACCAGCTGCATGTCGTCCGTATTTCATCAGAACTTTTCTAAATTGATTCTTTCCCACCTTTTCTACTCTTTTAGAAAATTTACCGCTTCTCCAAGAAGAATTCAACTGTTTGAAAAAAATATTTATATAATAAAAAATATTCTCTTTTTTCTTTTATTACAATTTCTTAAGAGCCGAATTTTCTTTTTAATTTCCAGAAAAACTGTTTAATACGTAAACAGAATTCAAAATAATAAATTGAATTTTTGTAATTAGTTTTTAAAAATAGCGAATATAACTCCCGCTACGAAGGAAATTTATTTCTTTTTAAAAAATCTTTAATTATTTCTAAGTTTTTGATAGAGAAAAACATGATTTAAACTTCTAAATTTAGATTCTTTTACACAAGTAATTTATAGAGTAGATTATGTATCGAGTATATTAAAGAAAAATGCTGTATAATATTAAAAAGATTGACATTTAAACTCGTAGAAAATCTTCACAGACGACACGAATAAAAAATAAATTCTGTACAGTAGGAACCACTTGTATATAGAAATAAATCTGCAATTTTTAAATGCTTCTTTACTTTTATAGAAATTACAGTTAGAGATGGAGAAAGAGAGAGAGAGGAAAAACTGCTTTATCGAAAGCTTTTTCTTACCGTTGTGAACAAGTTTAGAAATCCGTCAAGTTACGAAAATGTTGGAATGATGAAAGTGAAGTGTCGCTGTTGGTAAAGTCGTGTAATTTTACGTGTCAGCAACTTTGAGTAGGAGAATAAGAAAACGATGTCCCGTGTGCTGTGAAGATGGTGTTAAGATGATCGATGATAGACGCAGAAGAGATGTGATAGCAAGAAGTTTTCAGGAGAAAAGAGGGAGAGATAGTTTTATGGTAGAAAATCTTGCTGACTTAGATGTTTGTCTGTCCCCGTCAGCTGGGTGTATGTCACTAACTCATTGGCACACTAGGGGTTTTAAACATTTTGTATAACTACAACATACCAGTAGAGAACATTTCGTCCAAGTAAATAGGATGAGAGGATCATTATTCCTACACAGATATCATCTTTTGTGTTACTATTTTTACAAAGAAGATAAATCAACCTTTAGAATCCAATATCCAACATATAAAATAGTGAAATTCAAAGGAAATATTCGAAAATCTATATTTAACTTCCTCTATAGAACTTTATTGTATAAACTCTTAAGTTAGAACCATTTTAAGTTGGTCGAAAATAAACTATTTTTTTTTACAAAATTTCAATAGTTTGAGAGTTAATTACTTCTTTAACTTCAAACAAACAATTACCTCTTCGTATTTTTGAATATATATTGTAATATTCAAACGTTTTTTCTTATGGTTATTGTACTTTTTTATATCTGGCCATTTTTGAAAATGGTGAAGTATAAAGGCATACAATAAGCAAAAGAATATTTTTGAATATTTTCCTCTTTCGAAACTGTCAAATCAGGAGTCTTTACAATGAACGGTTCTCGAGTTATAAGCATAAAAACCGAATTTTCAAAAGTTTTTTTAGATTCCTTAATATAAAAATTTGGAGGTTTTGAAATATTTTTTGCTATTTGCGTTCCAAAATCTATTTTTAAATTTCACCAAATTTTATAAGTGAAGAAAAATATGAAGTAATCTTCAAATAAATAAATAAATAGGCCAATAAAATTGTACAATTTAATAGTATTATTTTTAATGATAATATATATGATTTTTTAAAGAAATATAAGAGTTAGAAGAATGAAAAATTATTGCTAAAAAGAAAAAAAATTACGAGAAGGTTTCTGAATTTTTTTTAAAAATTAAAATATTATATTTTACAATATAAATATTTAATATATATCATGTAACGAAGGAAAACAAGTATCATTCAGAAAGAGAAATTAATATAAAGTTCTGATGTATAATGATTTTTCAACACTTTCGAATGGCATTTATCGTACAATTATTGCTTTTTCTGCTTATAAAATATGTAATTATTCCTTTTTATACATCAAGAAATTATGTATAAAATAAATTTTCCTGCCATCGCAATTCTCAGGAGTTATCTGAATGAGTTCGCGATAAGGTAGCTTTCACCTGCTCCATAGGCTTCAGATCACCCGGATACTTTCTACAGCGTTGAGAGATTCGATCCGGATTCTCGTGATTTTTCATGGGCAGTTCGAGTTGGAGCATCGTTTCCCATCCCTCATCCATGTTGGCTAACTCCACTACGGTTCAGATTCATCCGTAATGGGCAATACTGAAGGCAGTCCATATAAACCGTAGTGCGTTTGTGTCTGTCGTCTACAAATCCAATTCAATCCAATCGACTCTCGGGGAGTAGCAAATCATATTTCTGTATAATGTCACGAAATTCCGATATATTAAACGAGTTTGTCAACCCAAGTTGGAAAATTACAAAAGACTAATCTGCAAATTTTAATTCCCGAAAGAGACATGATAATTACTTTTAAGCGAATTTATTCATATTCTGTCTACTTTAAAATTATTCATATATTGACATAACATAAATATTTTAATTTTAGAATTAAAGTAAATCATCTCACCAAAAAAAATAATTAAGTCTTAGAATTATCACGCTGATTTATTTTGATAAAATAATCGTCATAATTTTCCTAATGCTAATCTTCCTATAATTCTATTTTATAATTTTTCTAATCCAAATCCTAAATTAATTCCTAATTTTCTTATAATTTTATATTATAAACTTCCCAGTCCTCCGGTTTGACTTATCTTCTTTCTCGATATTTGCATAATTTTCATAAAATTAATATCAAAATTTAAAAAAATAAAACCAAAATTATATTATTAATCGTCAAAGTTTTATTATTTACACACGGTTTTATCCAAAATTTGTTATCTTACGAGAAAAATAAAATTAAAAATTAATAGAGCTAATTTATCATCATTATTATATTGCGGGTCAGTTATCACATCCTATTTAAAATCTTCCTTAAACCTAAAAGTAAATTGAATCGTTTATATAAGTTAATTAAAACGAAAAAAAATAAGATATTAAAAGAAGTAAAACTGCAGCCATTTATTTTAAAGTGATAATTTAATAAGATTCGTGAAGCGACTTTAACACTAAAGAAAAATTCTATTTTCTTAAACGCTGAGATGCATTTTTCTATATAATAACCTTCTGTAAGTAGAAAGAAATGAATCTAATTTTTATTCCATTTCCTGCTTTTCGAGTAGAAAATGTAAGAAAACCTAAACAGCTGTTATTCTTAGCAAGATTCTCTGGTTGAGCATTACAGTTATAATGAACTGCTAACTAACTAACTATATCTTCATTACATGATTCCACACGTGATCATATGAGGATTCTCAGCAGTCGCCATGACAACGAGAAGAGAGAGAGAGAGAAGTCACCTGTAGTCCCTGAGAAGCTGTGTATGAATATTAATGAGAAGGAAACGGTCGAAAGTCAGCATGGTAATTATACCATGTGATGACAGGTCATACATTCCACCGGACATACGATGTTATTGTGACATAATTTTGCAGTTTATCTCCTTTTCTCAGATTTTATCCGGGATAAAATGGATAAAGAGAAAACGAGGTTAACATCGGAGATATTTTTCTTATTTTTAAACACATTTATGAAAATTATCTAATAATATCTCTGTCATAATTTACTAAAATAAAATTCCAATTAAATTTTAATTAGATTATATCGTAGTTTATTAAACAAGATCTCATCACGTCACATAATTTCCTCGCATCTCTTCTCTTTTCNTTATTACCATATTATAATTAATGTGGTAATAAAACAATTAATTGCTCTACAGACAATAAAGTAAAATAGATAAATGCTATATAATTATTTATTAATTTATCTAAAATGGCCTAATATAGGTCCAAATTCTAATTGTTTACTTAGCAATATACAGAATGATCCTAATATTATTGCAGTTTTGCATTTAGTAACAAATCACAAATAAATTTATATTTACCTTTAAATTAATAATAAAATCTACCGTATAATTTCTTCAAATATTTGATTACACAAAGACTATTTTGCTCGAATCATGTAGTTGTTAACATCTAATATATATTTAAAAATATAGATTATACAGTTAAATTACACGTTACAAACTATATTATTACATCATAAACCGTTAAACATTAATATAAAAGCTCCAATTTTTCTTTTGTGTAAGTTTATTATAAACTATAGAAAGACTAATGTTCTATTTACAATTGAATAGACTACATTTACATTAAAATATTGTGTTTAACAGTTTAATTATCTTTTAAATTTGAATTATAAAACATGAATTTACTAAAATTAAATATATTTACATTTTTCTCCATTAAATGCAATAGATTCTTGTCAAGTATAACTACACAAAATCTCCAAATTTTAAAACGATTTTGTCGTAGAGAAATAATAAAAAAGTAATTTAAAATTTGGAAATTTTTATCCATCTTAATGGTCATTGACTCCTATTTTCATGGCTTATTTATTAACAAACTCACGTGTTTACTATTATTTATTCCTTCCCAATTTCTGCCTAAGTCTTGCCTAATTAATTTTGTTGACATAAAGTTATTTTCTAATATATTTTATTTGGAATCTATATATAGATCTACTACAGTCCTATTAGTCGACCACTTAAATTTTCTATTAGTACAATGCTGATCCTCGTACCTGACCAATATCAATTTATGATGATAATTTTCCTATCTTTGATTAATAATATCATGCACGCTAGCTTTATTCCCATTAAATTTGTATATTTTCTATCATAAATATATTAGATTATTGTTTAATTTTAATATTAAGAGACAAATTTAACAGAAAATAAAATATTTTAGTTAAAAATTAGCTTATAAAATTGTAAATTTAATCATCTTTCTATCCTATAAATGATAATTCTCCAATCCTTGATTAGTAATATCATTCACGTTAGCTTTATTCTCGTTTAATTTATATATTTTTTATTATAAATATAATAAATTATTGTTTAAATTTAATATTAAAAAGCCAATTTAATAAAATCATCTTATAAAATTGAGAATTTAATAAGTAAAGCTGCTAAAATTATTACAGCTTTAGTCATTTATTTTTCTATTTGTTTATATATTTTAATTTAAAAATATAATTTATTTTAAGTAAAATACATATAAAACTTTATATATTTTTAATTTTTTGTAATGTTAAGGATATTATAGTGTTAGAAAAATATCGATATTTTGTAAGTAACGTCTCACGATTAATAATATGATCGATGAAAGAAAAAATTCAGTAAAATTAAAAATTCCCAAAAAGAAGCAAATGTTGATATCAAAATGTAGTTTTTTTCCTTCTTCTTCTTCCCAGATTGATAAAACATATTTTAAAGTTTGGACACAATCAAACATAATGGAGTAGCTAGATAAACTGTTTATTTCCAATCCGCTCGTAAATCAACTAAAGCAAGCAAGCACTTTGGGAGGTAGACTCTAATCTTACTTGAAAAAATTTCTTCTTTTTTCAAAATATTAAAGAAGAACCAGACAGATTTTCAATCATACAAAAATGTTTTCTGAAAATAAAATATATATATATATATTTTTTTTAAATTAAAAAAATGATGCCCGCTTCAATTCACAGAAGCTAGATTTAGAGGAAAACAATTAGCATAAAGGCCTCATTCTAAAATTAATATTTGAACGCTGCTCGTAAATTACATAACGGATAATTAATTTTATAATTACCTCTACTTTCAGAACTCATGACATTAGCGCAAGCTTGAAATCGGAATAAGAGACGAGAATCGTCGGTGCAGGAATCAATGGAAGATACGGGATTCGCACATTCACCACTGTCTCTTCTATAAGTAAAGGTAAAAGGTCCACTAAATGGGCAACCAACCGGCGCAGAACCCACTGAAAGAGTAAAAAAAAAAAACAAAAAAAAAACCAAAGAAGAAAAATCATTTTCACGTAAATAATTGTATAAGAAAGTGATTTTCGTCTATTAATGAATATGACTACGTCTAGATGGAGCCACTAATAGTCGATGCTATCTCTTAACAATGATCCTCACTCTATTATTAAGAAGATAATGAAAATGATAAGGTAAGTAATTTATATCTAGAAAAAAAAACTTTTCTAATAATAAATTACACTTAATAAAGTTTAAAAAAGATTATAATTTTGTTTCAAAAATAAAAAAAAAAGTATTTATAACGGTTAAAGGTTAAACAGGGCTTTATACCAAAAATAGTATTTTTATTGAAGTCAAAGTTATACCGTGTTGTAATTATTGAGGTATACTAAGAGGTTTCTATCAAAAAAAGAGCCTGGAGTGTTTTATAATTCCCGGGGTTTGCTGTTAAAAGCTCATTAAGTCGAGCCCTCTTTGCTAGAATGACTTATCTTCTGCAATCAATACTGACACCTAGGATCTTCGAAATTACGTAAACACGAGAAGCGTACCACATTGATGAGTCGGCCCCCCGTGGGAACCACAAAACCTTGCCTTTAATCAATTAAGCGGAAGGGAGGATTAAAGAAAAAAGGAGGAGAAAGAGAAGGGAGCAACGCAGAGGGAGAGAGAGAGAGAGAGAGAGTGAGTGAGTGAGTTAAAACACTACACACAACATTGTTAATTCCTCTGTCGGGATAATAGGCTGACAATCACCCGTGGTGTTTTGTAAACTGCCATCTTTGCTTCGTTGTTGGATTAAAAGTTGTGGATTAAAACTTTGGTAACTTCGCTTGTTAACGGCTGTTGTTATGGCATTTCTGCCTTTTGTTCCGTTCTGTTCTTACCACACCGTGGAAACTTGGCTCGTTCCCGCTCATATCTGCGGTTCTACTATGGTAATAAAACCTTACTATACGCATTAAATAGTCCGTTAGAAGAGATTTACTCTCCAGGATTTATCATCGATGTAGTAGCATTGTTATCCTGGTAAATACTAACCACCAGACACTATTATTGTTAGATTTACAATAGTAATATATTTAAATGATTTATTATTAAGTAAAATTTATTTTTATACATTTTTAATTTTCCATTTGTCGTATTATGAATTCTAAATCACGCTTTCATATTCGGTAAATTCTATTTACATCCTGCTCCTAAATCCGATTTATATTTAATTTTGTCATCTTCTATATTAATTTATACTTATATAATTAGTATCTAGTCATTTTTAAAAGTAGTTTACGTATAATTACTTATTTTTATGTTTCCATACTTCACTATTTTTTATCTTTCCATCTTTTGTCCTAATCAAAATATTAGGTTCAAAGCGCACATAGAACTTTATTTTTCTTATTAAAACATCTTTATGGCTGATTTTAAAAGTCATTTTCGGTTTTACGACTTTAGAAATCTTCTGCAGACTTTAACAAGAATTCCAAACGAATTCCAAACAAGCCGTGTGAGAAATTTCTTACTCTTAGACTCGACTATTATAGACGGAGTGACAAATAATTCTAGACTGATTGATGATTGTCCAGTAAGATGCATGCATCAGTTACTTCTTCCTTAGCATCCGATGTTTATATCCGAGTGTTCCATCAAAGGAGCAGTTAAGTGTTCCTGGTGGCAGCAACCTGCTGAGTACGACTTGCATTTATCACGGTGTCCGTTAATTCCACATCGATCTTTGGTCACGAGACAAAATAAACGATGCAGTCATTTAACTTCAATACACGAACCTATTCCGATTGATCCCGGTATTAAAGGTAACAATAAGCGGCATTTTCTATATAGAATTTTTTTTATCCTTAATGAAGAAAAACAGGAGGAAGCTGACGATGAGTAATGCTATTAAATTTGTGCAAATGTTAAAGAGTGCGCTTACTACAAAAATGGAAAAAGGAAAATTGTTTTCTCTCCCGCTACGTACTGTACTTTAATATTTACCCATAAAGATGATTTATTAATTATTCTTGTTTTATATCTTAAATTTCCTGTCATTTATTTANTTCTTTTTTCAAAATATTAAAGAAGAACCAGACAGATTTTCAATCATACAAAAATGTTTTCTGAAAATAAAATATATATATATATATTTTTTTTTCCTTTTTTTTATTATGAAAAAAGTATCGAAGTGAGTAGTTAGTTATAACTTCTACCTTTTTATATTCCCATGAAAAGAAGTTTTCCTACTATTTACACTTATTTCAAAACGCCCAAAATTTATTAATGGTAAGGTTTAGATCTTTTCAAAGATTGTACTGAAGTAGTAAAGTGTCGTAACTCTTATTGAGTGTTTCTTTATCTTCGCCCCTTTTCAATAGGAGTTTTTACATAGGGAAACAATTTCCCTCTTCTCTGCTTTAGAAATATTCAAAATATTCTATACAATTCGTCTCATACACTCAATATATCTTCAATTTAAAATTATTTAAGTGGAAGAGAAAAAAAAAATGGTATACATTTTTCGTTCCAACAATTTTAAACTGAAGTTTCTCTTCAACTTTTCGTTGCTAGGATAAACGTCTGCACGATTTAATACGGAAACATTGTTTAACGCTTAGCCAAAAAAGTAAAAGGTAAATTGGATATCGTAATAAGTTGGTTTGAGCCCGAAGCATCAATGGCTGGGAGCGTACATTGACGAGGGGATAAAGCGAGTTGCAGTTAAAAGGCCGCTATACGGAGGTGTTGTTCTTGGCATGTAAGGTGTTTCATTAGTTAAGTCGCAGTAATTACATCGGAGATAGACAGGGAGTCACGTTTTTAGCTGGGAAGATTAAAAAACTTATAATTAAATGCAGCCTTGAGCCATTTTTCTCAATCGATGGTGGTCCAAGAATTTCCGCTGCAAACCATATTGAGAATTGAAATTTCTCGTAATGAAAACATAATTTTCTCCCCTCTGTCCAATTACCTTACTTACAGGCCTCTGTATCTAACTTTATAAAAAAACGGGGGCCTTTACTATTTAGGTATTTCTACGTATGCAGTTTTCTATTTAAAAAAAAGTCTGTCGTTTTCTTATTAAAATTCCTTTACTAATCTGTAAAATTATAGACAATATAGAAATGCTATATAATTATTTATTAATTTATCTAAAATGGCCTAATATAGGTCCAAATTCTAATTGTTTACTTAGCAATATACAGAATGATCCTAATATTATTGCAGTTTTGCATTTAGTAACAAATCACAAATAAATTTATATTTACCTTTAAATTAATAATAAAATCTACCGTATAATTTCTTCAAATATTTGATTACACAAAGACTATTTTGCTCGAATCATGTAGTTGTTAACATCTAATATATATTTAAAAATATAGATTATACAGTTAAATTACACGTTACAAACTATATTATTACATCATAAACCGTTAAACATTAATATAAAAGCTCCAATTTTTCTTTTGTGTAAGTTTATTATAAACTATAGAAAGACTAATGTTCTATTTACAATTGAATAGACTACATTTACATTAAAATATTGTGTTTAACAGTTTAATTATCTTTTAAATTTGAATTATAAAACATGAATTTACTAAAATTAAATATATTTACATTTTTCTCCATTAAATGCAATAGATTCTTGTCAAGTATAACTACACAAAATCTCCAAATTTTAAAACGATTTTGTCGTAGAGAAATAATAAAAAAGTAATTTAAAATTTGGAAATTTTTATCCATCTTAATGGTCATTGACTCCTATTTTCATGGCTTATTTATTAACAAACTCACGTGTTTACTATTATTTATTCCTTCCCAATTTCTGCCTAAGTCTTGCCTAATTAATTTTGTTGACATAAAGTTATTTTCTAATATATTTTATTTGGAATCTATATATAGATCTACTACAGTCCTATTAGTCGACCACTTAAATTTTCTATTAGTACAATGCTGATCCTCGTACCTGACCAATATCAATTTATGATGATAATTTTCCTATCTTTGATTAATAATATCATGCACGCTAGCTTTATTCCCATTAAATTTGTATATTTNAGATGATTTATTAATTATTCTTGTTTTATATCTTAAATTTCCTGTCATTTATTTATTTAAATACTTTTATATTATTATAGCGGATAATTTATTTATGAAGATACATGACTTTATTTCGTAATATTCACTCGTAATCCAATCAAAACAACTATTTTCAAATTGTATATGGAAATATCTAAATAAACCTTTACTTGAAAATAGAATTATATTTGAATTTCTAATTAAAATTACATAATTTTCATTGGTTTAATATTAAATTTAAGATAAACTTAATAATATATTAAACTTTTGGAATTGAATTCCACGTATCAGCTAGTGTTATCAATTATGTTCTAAGTTAAATAAATCTCCTTCTCTTCTCTACTTCATTCTGATTAGATTTCTTAAGCATTAATTATAATTTGACCTGTACGTATTCCCCTTATAATTTTTATTTTGTAATTAAATTCTTTCTGTCTTATATTAACAATGTTATCAATTATTTTCTTTGATCTCAATACATTTATTGTATTTTATACTTAATTTCTATCATGTTATTTATTTAAACTAATTTTTATTTGTATAATTTATTTATTTAATCCTCTGTAATTTTGCCAGAAGGTGTGCCCTTATGTAGCATTTATTATTAAATAAATAAATATTCATCTATACCATCACCCCAGATGGATATTTTTATTTATTTATTTAATATTAATTATTTAATTAATAAACACATTTTAAATTTACGAATCTGCTATTTAGTAAGTCAATAATCTTCTTACTTGTCGCTAAATTTTCATTTAATACCATTAAGCACTTTAATTTCTCAAAGAAAATCCTTTATTAATCACAGATATCAAAATCACATTTTTAATCAACTTAAATCGCATATAATTAACTCTTATCACTGTTCTAGCTTCTATTGAATGCAATTATCTTTAAATTCTTTTAACCACAATCTACAACGAGTTTAATTATATCTATACTAAATTTATCCAATTAATCTCTTGATTATAATTATGTTCTTCAACGAATAGGAACTCCAAAAATTTGAAGTGTAAATTAGTTTTACTCGAATTCTTTTCGGATTACCCTCATACCCCCTAATCACGCTGATTTTAATATTCTCTGTCCGACAGCGTGACAGCTTGAATGAAAATTTTATCTCTCTTGTCATCATACCAGAGACAAATACCCATCTTCATCCTCAGTTCGCACTGACATGATTAGTATTAGAGAGCATCGATCCCGATATGATTGAAAGACTGCATTGAATTACTAAGTTAAATATGTCACCAACTCCGTAAGGTTAAATTGATAATCCTTAAAATTATAATCTTAAGAAGGGATTGATAGCTCATAGATTACGTTATTGATGTATGGTTGCCTTATTTTCGGTCTAATAAGAACTATAACATAGAGAAGATCGATTCTGTTGAGCTTGCTTGATGCTCCTATATTGCAAAAGTGTGTTTTAAAGAAGATATCGAGATTTCTACTGTGTTTTGCCTTCAAATTTATTATATTAATTGTAGTTTATATAGTATTTACGATGTTTAACGTATATTGAAGTCGTACGAAGCGATAGAAAAGAAGGAAAGATAGATAAATAGTGAAAACTCGGTAAGAACTAGATAAGACATTCCCCGGTGGCCCACCATACAAAAAGCTATTACACAAGCGTAAGGAGGATTCTGGTCTAAAATTCCTAAGATTGCAGACAATTTAAAACCTGTTTTCTGTTCGTGGTGAAGGAGGAAGCAGCGCAACTCCTTCAACTAAACCTATCGGCACTGCTGACTAAGAAAGAAAATGCTAAGTGGATGGCTGTGTTTTCAAGTACTTGATGTCCTTCGGGAGAAGACGTGAACAATTCCTTCTATTTTTTTCTCTCATTCCTCCTCGTATCTAAGGATCAGTTCTTCTTATCTGGTCTTAGTAAATTTTATGGAATTAACGAAGTAAGTTACTATACTGTGTATGTAGTATCTAAGGTCTTTCAAAACTGGATAAGGATTACCTCTATTCATTCAAATGGAAATGATTATTAGAATTTTCATCGTAATGTTGAGTTTGTTTCCCTCCCTCTCTCTTTCTCTCTCTCTCTGTCTCTCTCTCTCTCTCTTGTTTGGAGACTGGAACTCCAATTGCTTATATATATTTTTGTATAATAAACTAAAAAACGAATATAAATATATTCTAATAAGTAAATTCATTGATTGCGAATGACGAAAATCTTATTTTACTTTATAAAAAATATGGAGATGAAAAAACAAGCTTTGAATCAAAGGTTTTTTCCTTCGTTTCCATTTTTTCTATAAAGTAGAATAAGATTTTGTAAACAGTTAATTAATTTTACTGGAAATAAGACGAATTCAATAATTATTTGCACAAATTTTGTACGATAAACTCAAAATATTAAATCGTTTTATTAGAATATATTCAAAAAAAAAATTGTAATATTAAAGGTTTGGGAAAGACTTTACGATCTTTCCTTTCATTCTTCAACCAAAATTAAAGAAAAATTTTTAGGAAAATTTTGAATTTTTTTTAAAAAGGGACTTTTTATGTTTATGGTTTATGTCGAATTTGCTTACTTACGTCGAAACATAGAGAAAAGCAAAGCATCTCCATTGATCTCCTCGCACAGCAACCCTAAGCTCTGGAACTGATTGATGGGAGAACAGTAACCTAAAATAAAAATACTACTATAGGACTAGTAATAAAATCATGAATGGGAACGTTTAATACAGATTTCGCGGAAAAAAAGCATGTATACAAAAGTATTATGTATATAACTTTGCTTAAATTTGCATAGTTTTTATAGTAAGAAGGGTAAGGCATTACACTCTTTACGATTCTTAATTTCACTTTCTACTCTAATTTACATATAATCTAACATTTTTAAAAAAATAAAAAGACAATTGATTAAATATTTACAATTGTCAATTTATTGATATTAGAAATTTAAAAGCATTTAAACTAAGAAAATTATTAAAATGAGCGATTTTTTTAAATCCAAATTTAAGCAGAGTAATTTTAAATATTAAAAAATTAAATACATTTCCTTGATTTTTGTGAAGACTTTAAAGATTTTTATATAGTAAAATAGATAAATAAATTTTTTATTTCTTTTATTTCGAATGAATAATGGATTTTTTCTTGTAGTTATAACTTTAGTCTCAACATTTATCAATGTTAAAATTCTGCTTGCATAGTGATTATCGAAATTTAATTCACTGGTTACGTAGAGACAATACGATTCATAGAATCATTTTTAAACCATTCAGTTTCAGGAAATACATCAAGAAATTCCTCAAGTTCAAATATTGATGTAGCAGTTGCGATAACAATTCTCTCTATAATCTGTAATCAATGGTTTACATTCTTGTTTCCAACTCTCAACACGATTCCCGATAACTTGCCACGGATTTCCAATTGCATTTTATATCCCAGCATCGTGGACTACAATCAATAATTCCAATCGAAGTTGGTGCAAACTTATAAGAGGCAACTGTGTATTGTCAAAGCGACAATATGCATTCGATGGAAGTTGAGTCGAAAATATCGCATTTTGTATGATTTGAACGCTTAGACTATAATATAGATCAAAGGAGTGTAGAAACGGAAAGACCGAGTCTTTTCATGAGGAAACCATGTAAAACGTTGCTATAATAAACCGAAAATTTCGTTTTTAAACTAATAATCTAATAGAAAATGATTAGAAATTAGTATTGCATGAATATTTTAAGAAGTAACTACGTGAGAAAGAGTATAAATACGCAATCATCGTGTGATGTTGAGACTTTACATATTAATATAAATTTTTGATTGGGTGAAACGTAGAGCCAAAGTAGAATAAAGATCAAGACGTAGAGTATTCTTGAGATTAACAGACGAATATATTCAATAGAAGTTCATATTTTACATCAAAATAAAACACATCACTACGTCAATTTGATGTCATTTTACATTTCTCCATTGCCTAAAAGTGTAAAATTGACGTAAAAGTATATGCCAAAACGAAATTTAAAAGACACGTTTCGTTATTTAGAAAGTATATTTTAAACGAAATTTTATCACTGATCGACAGACAAACAGCCTATAAAATAAGATTAGTACCGTCATGGACTGAAGGTAAATAAAAGATTACTGATTTTAATAGATTGTGTCTTAATTTTATTCAAATATAATCAATTTGAGATAAGAAACCTCTAATTTCTTTGTGTTAACAGAATGAATAAAAAACATTCTTCCTGGTAAATTTTTGATATGATAATGTATACTCTCTATATTCTTACTTGGAAAGTAAGAATAAAACTCAATACTACTTACTAATTAGAAATTCAATTGATCGCAGCATAATTTCATTAATCAATTGAAAAATGCTTGGAATTATTCGAATAAAACTTTTTATTATAGAATTATTTACATTTTAAACTATTATTTAATATAATAATATTAACACCTATTTAGAATTATTCTACAAAAGAAAAGTGAGATAAGATGACGTTTCCTTGTTTTTCTTTTGTTTTATGATCTGGCGACATCATCTTGTTGATATACGACATCAATATCTGCAGCAAGTAAACGAAGAAGTGATAGAGATCTACAGCTTCAATTTTCCAAAAAAGTTGTGTTTATTTTTACTCGATTTTAAGATCTTAATTCAAGTTATATTTCTCATAAAATTTATTTAATTCCAAAGTTATAAACTGCAATTAAAGAGATAATAAATTTTGTTGTAAGCGTAGGATAAGATGAAGAATTCGTTGCTACTCCGATGACACTCCCATACATGTCAACTCCTAAACATTACCATTATCTTTCTAGAAATTATGCAAAAGGCTTTCTGGAAATTTCTTACATCTAATTTTCGGTAAGATAATGGTAATGTTTAGAACTTGACATGTATGGGAGTGTCATCGGAGCAGCTACAAATTCTTCATCTTAAACCACGTACTTATTTTATAGGAAAATAATCAAGCATTATGATTAGAGTGAATATATATTATTGTAGAATTTACATTAATATAATGACATTTTAAAGAAACAATTAAATATGTAAATATCGCATTAAATTCATTATTCACAGTAATGTTTATTAACTACAACATTTTACATTAATATAATGACAATTTATAGAAACAATTAAATATGTAAATATCGCATTAAATTCATTATTCACAGCAATTATTAATTAATAAAACATTAGACAAACTGCAGTGATTAAATTTATTTAAAGCACAAAGACAAAATATAGTTTTTGTAATAAATAAAATAATTTTAATCGTTAAGCTGCACGAAATTGGAAAGGGCGATAACGCTTTTCGTTAACATCTAATCTATAAAAGTATAGGTCAAATGAATAAAGTTTGCGTGTAGAAAATAATTTTTTCTCTTTCCCTACTAAAAATTGCATTTTTATAAATTATATCGTATTAGAATTTACATATTTTACGAGAAAATTTCAATTGCATAATCTAATTTTTGCCAGTTTATATTTTTACATTTATTTTTCTAAAAAAACGATCATTTAGTATTTATATAATGTATAATTACAGTAAAAAAANTATCTATTAAATAATATAAAATTCTAATTAAATCTAAAATAAATGTTAATCCTAACTTTAAAATCCTAATTTACTTATAAATTTTAACTTGTAATATAATATGAAGCAATTAAATTTTATTGCAGAATATAAAATGCCTCGGAATTATCTTGAATGTTAGAACTTTACTCATAGGAATTGGGATGAGAACGAAGTGACAGTTGCAATTCATGTTTTAAGAAAAGAGATTATGCAATGTAATAGTGCAGCTATCATATGTAATATTCCATAACAAATCTTCCGAAGAAATTTCAAAAAGAAACAGAAAATTTACAATGTCATGCGAAACGTATTTACAGCATCTTTAATGAAGGACAATTATATGAAGTAGCAAATCAACTTTTCTAGAATACATCAAAAGAGATTTGAATTTACAACTCTTCAAAGTGAAGAAATTATATTTGAATATGTTGAAAATTTTTTGGAAGAAACTTAGAGAAAAGAATGAGCTTCAAACCTAAGCAAAGTATTCATTATGATAAGTTTTGTATATTTTGTCTTGCTTTTGAGGAAACGTAAGGGAATTTCAGAGGTTTGTAATCTCCAGTTATTGTTTTAATGAGAGCTTAAGAAAGGAAGGAAAATAACAGAAAAACAAGTAGAAATATGAAATCCATTATAGCCCATTCGTGGAATATTTATTAATTAATTAATTAGTACGAGGAACCAGCTCAGTATAGGTTGTATGTACGGCGGAGAGAGATAGGAAATGCTCAGAATCATATTATTCATGATAAATTGTTAAGTATGGACCAGATTCGAATTCGAATCTTCATTAATGGTAGCCTAATGCCTTACTCCACTCCATCTGGACAATAAATTTTGAGATAACATAACAAATATCTATTTTTATTTACTTTTTATTATTTTTCTCTTTTATGGATTACGTCGGAATAAAGTTTTAATTGGGCTAATAAAGAAAATATTTCATCATTATCATCTGAGCTCATGGAGTTAGAAAGATTTCTACCTACATTACTTTCAAAATCTTTCCGCCTCTTCGTTCTGCCTCTAGATCTTTTTCAAATTGTGCGAAATTAATTAAAATTATAAGTATTTCATATTTTCGAAACAGGCCTAATTAGAATTCTATTTATTATATTTCTATACTTAATTATCTCAAAAGGAAGTTAACATCCTTAGCGCTCTTCTACCAAAGCTATTTAACTTTTGAATATAAAATTATAACAAAGAATGTCTCTATTACGCATACTTAGAGAGAAAATATAACTATCTTCAGAAAGATATTTTAAAAATTATTAATGCATGCTATCAGAGAAATTAGAAAGCATTTTTTTTTTCACTAATTCTCATTTACAGATCTAGCCCAATCACTATGGATGTTCCGTCAAGCATGCAGCAATATAATCCATTATGTAGATTTAGAACGGTGTTAAACTTTAAAATAATCGCCGTCTATTTACCAAACAACTTATAATTAAGCACAATGCAATAATCGGCCTTAGTGGGAAAAGAACCCATTATCGGAAGCGAAAGCATTTTGATTATGAGAGCATTCATTTGCTTCTTATCTTATTTTATCGGAGTAGAAAAACTTATACCAATGAGTAGAACGTCCATCTGGTAATATTTACAGAGTTTCACATTAAGACAACGTTATAGAGGTAAGTATATTAGAGCAGTGTCACGGGACTACTTCAGCTACACGTCTAATCTGCACACTTCTTCGATGTAAGTAAGGGCTATTACATAAATCACATTCAGAGTTAGAGGGAAAAAAATCAATATTTCAATACTTTTTTCCTTCGTTTTACTTATAAAAAATATATTCCGAGATGTGCAAAGTGCATCACAATTAAAAGAGAAAGATTCCAACTTTGCATTTTGTCAATTGCAGAGATATTGCTTTCCTTTTTTTTATACTAAGAATGAGGTGCAATTAAAACTTTCTAGATGTTCGATATCTTTGGACGAATCTAAATTAGTCTAGTGCTACACTTTCATGAACTATGCATGAATTGCCATTTTAAATAGTTTCTCTTTGCTTTATCAGCACAATTCTTTTTAAAATATTCAGAAAAGAAAAAGTTTCGATGGTTCCTTAAAATCGCCTTTTAGGAAAGGCAGGATTTATATGATCCAAAGTTATGTTTATGGAAATCCAATAAACCCGAACTGAAAGACTGTTCAGTTTCAAAATGCTATAAAATTCGTATATAAGCTTAAGATTCTAGAATTAATGTGTAAATTCTATTGTTTATAATGCTACAATTAAAATAAAATCATTGTTTACATCAAAAATAAACTATTTCATCTGAAAATTTTACTTCAAATTTCAAATTCTTATGGGAAATCAACAAGGAAAAACGATTCAAATGGTTCTTTAACGGTCTTCCAATGGCCTTCTAACAGTCTTCGATTTTTCTTAGCACTTACAAGATCTATATAAATCTTGAAAGTGTTGATTGTTTGTTTTTAAATATTAGAATTAATACAATAAATCTTAAACTCTATGTGTAAAGTCTCATAAATAAAAGGATACTTTAAGAAGTAGTTAAACGTATCCAAGTCTTTAACGCTCCACCTTAAATTTGAAAGAACTACATAAAATTACCTTAAACTAAGGCCTTTCTACAGACGTTACAACTAGCAATTACCTTACTTATAATAAGGTGTTGCTATTGCAATAAAAATTTATAATGCCATAAAGGTCACATAAGTGTGAGGAGGGGGGAAAAAAGACTGTTTTATTTTACCGGAGGTAAAAACCATATTTTAAAACTTGAAAGTCATAATGTTAAAACATAACATATATTCTCAATTGTATCGTCTTCGGTGACAAAAAGTAATATCCTGTGTAGAAGAAAAGGAAACAGTTTTTGGCAACAGTATTTATCAATCTGACATCCTCTCACCGAATTGATGCAAGACGCAATACATTACAACCACAGCAAATAATGTAGTACAAATCTACAACTGACATTCGCTATTTTTCCTTCTTAACCTTTGCAAATACATTTATAGATCATGTGAGTAATAGCCACTTTCTCAAAAAATTCCATCTGGTTCCTTTCGAAATTTATAATTTAAAACAATTTCAATCCGTCTCGAGTTGTTTACGTTTACCTGATTGGAGGATCCATATCGGTTCCAAGCGAATTTCCTTTTTTTTCTACTATTTCTTTCATTATTGAATTGACAGATTTTACGTTAAATGTGATGTTAACGACTATATAATGGATGGCAAAGGTTAAAAAAATGAAGTTTTCGCAATTACTCCCTTCTTATAACTTGTATTAAGCGTGAATCATTTACGGATCAGGCAGAATTTTCGCATTAATCTGCCTTACAGAGGAGAAATTCAACAGTTTTCCAATTCCCTAACATCTTTAAGCCAATATTTCTTAAGTTTATTTATTTATTTTGACCATCTCTTTTAGAGTCATTGAAGACTGAGCATCGTGAGTATGATTTGCAGTCTCCTTGGGGGTAGAGATCGAAGAGTTGAGAAAATTTTATCTAGAATAAATATATTTATATTTTTTAAAATTTGTAATATTATATTAACATTGATAAGTTTATGAATTATTGAACGGTCTACCTTTTTTTAATTTTTTTTTTGTATTTAGAATGCTACAATTCATTTTTTTATCCAGAAAAACGAAGCGAGCAAGGTATTCTAATTCACCACGAAGGAAAATAAATGACTGATTAAATTGTGTTTAATAAATCATAAATTTTAAAATATAAGTAAATTCTCTTCCTTGCTTGAAAACGAAAGAAATAAATTGAATAGGATGGCAAAATTTAACGCTCAAAATGCTTAAAATTGGAGTTAATGATGATTAATCTTCATCTTTTGGGCTTAAATTCTCTATGATCAAATGCTTAGCGTTTAATAATATAAACGTTAATGTTTATAACATAATAGATGTAGTTATAACATAATTAGAGCACAGTATAGTGTAAGATAATATATAGTTTAATGCTTATAATATAGTATCATACAGTGTAGTGCTTGTAGTTACTTAATCATAATAGTAATTATTATGTTCCTTTGTTTTTATATGGGAGTATATAAACTGATGAGAGAAGGAGGAATGAGTAAGACATTTTGGAGGACTTGTTACTTTTTTTTTTGAAAAATTAATATAGTACAGTAAAGTGACAACAGACACTTTCTCATGTCTGAAGAGTGATCTTTTCAAATATCGTATTTCTTATAGTGTCAACATAACTGTCTGAGGATTTTATCAAATACTTAGACGAAAAATAATAAAAATAGTTACACGTTAAACTTAATGGATATGAATTTTTAATGTAATTATCATCAAAATTAATTGATTAATTATTTAAGATTGATAAAATTTTAATAACGTCAAACAGTAATTTCATATTCTCTAATAAAACAACGCGAATTTAATGTTTGATATATAATATATTTAATTAATTTTAATTATAATTTTAATATAATCAATGAATAACGTGAAATTTAGTAGAAAGTAATGAATTTTTTTTAATAGAAAAAATGTAATAATTTAGATAATTTATATAAAATTCTTTACAAAAGTTTGCTTTTAGAAATTAAATAGAAATATATTACATTAATAAAGTTATTAACATGATAAATAATTTAAATTACAATATACATATAATAAATATACTTACTTTCTTTATATTGCAATACATTTTCATGTTTTTCATGCATGACCACGCATCTGTAGCATTTTTCGTTCCTATAAAAAATAAGAATATTTATAAATATATTAAANCCCTTTCAGAATATTTCTCTCTAATTTCCTTTCTAGATAGAGCTTCTTTACACAAGCAAAGTTTGTTCAGCAAACAGAAGAGAACAAATAGAGAAACAGAATTAAGTTATAGAATGGAAAAGAATTTCTTCAAATGAGAAGAAAAGTATAGCTATATCACAGCCAAATATTTAATTTTTGCCAAAATAACAATGACATAATAAATTATAAAAGAAGAAAAAAGAAGGAGGGGGAATAGTGCACGCTTGATAATAAAAAGTCAATAGAAATGTGACTTTTCTTTGTTTGTTTTTTTAATAGAAATTTTGTTACAGATTTTAAAATTTTATTTTTATTAATTCTTACTTTTAAAAGTTTATAGTACAAAAAATAATTATTATATACATTAAATTTTTGGAAGAATTAATGTTAAATTAAAAAAAAAAATTAGATAAAAAATTTATATAAGCCCTATAAATTTGTAATTTCTTTACTATATTTAAGAATTTATTACAGAAATTTTATTAAATATTTCATGCATAGATCTGTAAATTTCTTCTTATAGAAATCAAATAAACAAAGATCATACATGGAAGATAATGTTCGAGATAAAGTTTTGAGCATTTCTCTTCGATCATCTAAGATTCATATGTTTCTATTAATTTATAATTGAAAATATATTATGTTTTTACATTCTTATAAAATATTAAATAAATTCTGTGAAATTTTAGAAATTTTCTAATAATATAAAGAATGAAAGTCTTAAAGACATATGTTTAAAAATGTTTATTTTAATCCTTAGATCAAATCCCAATGGTAAATACATCAGAAATTTTATAATTTTTACTTTAAAATTATATTTCGAACAAAAACCTTCTCAAATTACGGCATTTTTCTCAATTGGCATCAATTTTTAGTAAGCGATATAATAAAATAGATAAAGAGTAGTTTCAAACGAATTATATAGTTTCCATTTAAAAAAAAAAACTAAATTTAATTCCCCTACAAATAGAAGAATTAATAACTTTTATTTTAACTGATAATGTGAAATGCGTATATCTACAGAAAATGGATAGTTCTCTTAGTAAACCGAATCCACTTTCTAACTCCCAATGACTTTATCGTAACTGGAATGGAGGACTCATAAATCAACTAGAGTTTTGGTCCCTCGCTCGGGGACTTCAAGTATCAAGAAGAGTTGAACGAAACAAATTGCGTGCGTGAAAACCTAAAGTTAGGGGGAAAAAAAGAAAAGTGGAAACAATCGATAAAAAAACGTTGATCCTAGAGGGATGCTCGGATTTCAACGATTCCTGCTACCATTTGCATCGATTTACTTATCTATGGGTCTTTCCATCTGGAATTATTTGACTGACACTCCGAATCGAAATATTTTGACTCCAAACTGAATCTAGAATTTGGTGCGACTAAAAAATTCCATTGTCAAAACGCAAATATTTAATAAAATATAATATTCTCTTTCTAAATCGAACGGCTCTAAGAAAAGATCCTTTTGTGGTTGATAAAAGGAAAAGAAATTTTACTTTCCAGATGGCTTAATTACAATTTGCAAGTACTTTTAATTCTCAAAAGAGTTCATTGTTCTTATTTAAAAGTGGAAGAAATGAATTCAAATTTCCTAAAATGATTCCTTTCAAGAAATCCGTTTAAATTCTTGAAAGCCAACCATCCTGCAACGTAAATGGAGATAAGATTACATCAGTGCAGACTCAGAACAGCTTCATTTTTCCAGTATATATTCTCTACCGTATCATAGAATTTTCAGAAATAAATTTATGCGGCATTAGTAACTTAAATATACTTGAAGGCCTTTTATAATTTAGCATCGTCTCACCAAAGTTAAGAAGGATTAAAGTGCTTTGCATTAAAAATGTGACACGTGATAGCATTAACGGCGTACAAAGGAGAATAAGAACTATAAATTTCTCTATAGCAAAAGAGTCATATAATGTTTAATATTAACTTAATGATAAAATAAAACTACCAAAGTACTTCAGAGCTCTATAGGGAGTATAATTGCCCCAGACACATTTACTACATGGACGTAAACAGCAGATTATCTTGTTAAGCCATAACTACTAAATTACTCTCGATCTAAGCATTCTGTAGAAGATGTTTACCAATTTGCAATCAGCTATTCCTATGTTACGCCAATGATAGCTAATTGTGTGACCTTTGCCAGATCTCAATTATCCATCCTGACCAAACAATGTAAATCATTACGCTTTGCAGCTGTTCCATTATGTGTATAATTCATGTTAATATGATTAGTTAGTAAAATATTTGTATATTATAATGTTTGGGTGTATTTTAATGGAAAAGGATCGATACTTTTGAAATGGCTATTCCATTTAATTTACAAATTTTCCAATTTGCAAAGCAAATTTGTCCTATATAAAAAGAACCATCGTCGAGATTGTATTTTTCAACCTCTTTTTCATTGGTATTATGTTACTAAAAACACAGAATGGATAATGTTTTTTTGAGAAAAATAGATATAGAAATTACTGATGGAAAAGATAAGACCATTTATATTTTGCACAATTTTTAAATTAATAAATTTTTATTTACAAAAAAGTCACATGTTCAAAGCGTACGAGAAGGAAGAGAAGATCGAAAAATTTTTACATTTTCGCAAAGAATTTAAATAATTTTTACAAATTCAAGCTTAAGAATAAGATGAAGAAATGAATAAATTTTTATTTTAAATAAAAAAAAATAAATGTATCTAAAAAACGAATATTATTAAGCCAATACTATTTAAAAATGCAAAAGATTTGGACGTTTGATTTCTAAAAAAGTCTGTTATGAATTAATACTAAGATATGTTTTCATATTTAAAGTTTCGCACTTGATGAAAGTAAAGTAGAAGAGGTTGAAGAAGCAGAAATGTAAACATAAGTATCATGAGAAGGGAAGAGAAGTAATTAATAAATAACTATGAATTGTTCATTGTTATCAACACAAAGATACTTTCGAATGTAATCATCTTCAGATCTATCTCGATATGAGTAGAAAAACTAATCTTCTTCACCTCGCAATCATTTCCAATCTTTGTAGAAAACAACTTATTCTTTCCTCAACACAATTTCCAAAATCCATTAGAATCTTGCTTATCACTTTGAAAATCAAGAAGAAATGATTTCTTTCCTGTTCTTTTAATTCATTTCTATATACAAACTTTGTAAAAGTGAAGTAAATCTATCCTGGATCAAATAAAATAAAATTAGGCTTTTGTTTATATCAAAAAGTTCTTGAAAAAAAGAACAAAATCCTGGAATTATATCAAAGAAAACTGTAAACAATTTTCATTTTCATACAACTTGCAAGAAAAACTTTATTTTTTTTGATTAAGAATTAATTTATTAAAATACTAAAACTTCAGAATTTGAATTATATATATATATATATATATATATAGACATATTTTTGTTACATGCAAGAAAACATTTTTTTCGACGATATTTTGTTTAAAAATACACAATTCAATGGAATATTGATGTCTAAAGAAGATATTGATAAAGAAATATGGATGTTGGAAAAGTTTTTTCAGGTACTGTTTTGTTTTTTCAGTAACAGTAAACAAACTAAATGATAATATATATATATGTTTTCTGATCAGACCATAAAATAAAATATATTTTGATTTTATTTCTCTGTAAAAGCTTAAACTTTTATTTCTTTCCATTTCTGTCTTCAATTTTATACAATTTATTTTTAACCAACTATTTGAAGATTATTGTTCCAAAGATCCTAAGATGCTGAATAACTTAACAAGTCTATTACCAGATTATTTAAAGAATATTTTTATATATATTTAAGGTAAATATATATATTATGCATAAATTCTCACATGGTGATATTATTATCCCGTTTAAGAAATTTCATTCGAAGAGATGAGTGAGATGTGATTTAAAGAGGTGAGATTTAATCCGCATCATTTGTGTACGACTCATTCTTTTTCTTCTGTTAACAATATTGCATTTAAGTGCTTACTGATTAAATTAGACTATCCACTATAACTCTTTAGTAATGAAGTTATCTACATTCTGCTATAGGAATAAAATTAGACAGTTGAGGTCACAATATTAAATGTCAACATTGATTATGGATAAACTTCGCTCCTAGATAAATGTCATTAGTAGCAACTGTTCCTCGGATGAAGTGACAGATCTTCCTACTTGAATGTTTTCTTAATAGTTTCTATTAGAGAAGTTGAAAAAGGTTAAATTCTCGAGTGGAATTTTATAAAAATATAAATTCTCCTAAAATTAAATTATCGCAAAAATAAAACTTAAATGCCTCTAATTAATTATGTATAGCGATCTATCGTACCAAGTTATAAAGTAGTAAATAATTAAATAAATATTTTATATCGACCTCTAAATGTTATTTAGTTCGTTTAAAAAATTAATTATAAATTAAGGAAATTAATTGTATTTATATTTTAATCCTATTATTCTATTAATGATTAATGTTTACAAAGAGAAAAATTCTGTTTGCAGTAAGAGCATCAAAAGAAGGTAAATTTCTTTACGTTTTCCTGACAATAGAGCAACTAAATAAACAGTTAATACTAGTTAATGAATATAAATACCCAATGAAACTATTTCATTACATAAAATGTGTACATATCCGTACAAAAATACATTTAATTACTTCTATTATTTAATTTTCCTCTTCTACTAGATCCAGTACTTCCTAATTGGCTTTTCTTTCTGTCCATCTAATCTTTTGGAATCTTCTCCAGCACCANTTTATAAATGTGGTATAATTTTATATATAATTTTAATATATGGTTGTATGTACTTATATATTATATATGTATAAACACACATATACTAAAGCATTGTAATTTACGTATTCAACAAAAAGAAACTAATTTTTTTTAAATTTTGTAAGTGGTAAAATATTTAAAGACCGGAAAACTTACACTTTTTAACTGATTTTTGAATTACCCTGTATATATATATATATATTCTGAATTGAGTTTATTATTGTATCCAAAAATGTATATTTATAGTATTAAAATATTAAAGTAAAAAATATAATGTTATTTATCTATTTATTATATATGAAACACAAAAGATTTTATTCAAATTTTCTTCTTTTTGAATTTATACTTTGCTTTTCGATGCAACGATTTTTAAATTTTATGTAAAGTACATGTATTAGAAGATTAATTTAATTGAAAAAAATTGTAATATTCATTTAAAATTACTAAATAATAACATTTTAATAGGATAAATTAATATTTTAAAACCTTTTTAAGTTTAATATTCCTTTTAAGGTAATGGAAAATCACAAACACATCGTGGAAATTTAACTCTAATCCCTTCGGAGTTCGCGACTTACAAGTTGAGAAATTTAATCGTAAACAATAGGAAATTAAATATTGCAATTTTGTATTTTGTACAATTAGAATTAAGAGAAATGTTGAAAATTTTATAATATTAATAAAACATAAAAAATTTTTTTCTGAATATTAACATAAATTTTCTCTGTCTTCTCAGTCGTTATCTCGGTAATCAACAATTTGATTACACTAATAAAATTTACCAGAAGTTTTCATTAAAATTTCTTCATAATGTAATTATTATACTGATTAATTTTTCATAATTTGTACTTAGATAACATAAATAAATAATGTTAATTTTATAAGATTTGGATGATTTTTAACGCCAGTAACTACTAGAAGAACGAAGAGAGATCTTCAATAAGCAACTTTCGATAATAATTAAAGTTCGTTGAAAGTAGTGATAAAGAACAAGCGAGTTTGGGCGATCCAATTACATAATATGTTTTAAAAGTATCAGAATCGGGTAATAGGATAGATTTACGTGGATACTTAAAAGAAAGGAGAATAAAAATTCTTGGTAAATAAGCCGATTGGAGAAGGTCGATGAGTTGTTGCCTCGGTGACGGGATTACCGTCTTGCCACTGAGTCGAACGTAACACGATACGGCTGGTCTTTCATTGCTGTCCATAACGAGACCATTTTGGTCCCTGTAGACCTCTATCCAGTCTTGAAGAGGAAGTGAGTGGCAAATCCTTTTCCCTTTCTTTTGATGCCGTCCCAGATTCTTCTAAATCTATTGGGGCGTGACTCTTGGACTTTTACCTGACATCACTCTAAACATGTGTAAAAATGCAGAATATTTGCATCCACACAATTTTACCAGTAGAGAAAACGAAGTGGATAACCATAATAGATTCTCTCCTAGTGAACGAAAAGGCATTAAAATGGTCAAACACGTTTCACACGCTAAACTTTTGTGAGTAGTCATTCCCCTGTTTACCTTTAAACGTTTTTCTTAAATCCTCTAATGATAAAAAGAAACTAAAATAAGAAAAAAAAGAGCCACAAAAAATTTTCGATTCAAAACCATTCCCTAATTTAAAAACAGAAAAATTTTACGTTTATGAAGTTAATTAAGCATTTAAAATTAATTATCAAGTTAAACAAGCGTCAAATAATTCCGTCCTTCCTTATCCTAAATGCAATTTCTCGTTATAAATCGATTTGCAATCGGGGACACAGCCAAGCATGGCAAACACGTTAACCATTTATGCATAAAGCAACTTTGTCAATTTACTACTTCGTTTCTACAAGGCCAATATATTAAGATAATCTCGATTGTTTTTGAGAAGGAAATCCGGATGCATCTTATCCAATATGTAAATAAAGGTTGATAGAATGAAGATTAAAGTGAAAAGCAAGATTATACATTTACTTAATTTATAGCAGGATCGAATAATCCTGTTAAGAGATTACAGACAGAATAGGTTAATATTATTACACTGACTTTATAGAAACGTGAATATGTATAGATAATTAGCTTTGTTCTCTTAAAAGTTGTGCAAATATACCAAGAATTTTTCAAAAACTTAATAGAAAGTGCGAGAAAATCTTAAAAACAAACGTGAAAGCACTCAGGAAATAAGAAACTTTCAATTCCTTTATACCCAATTTTGCATTTTCATTTTAGTTATTAACTTTATGCAAAATTTTAATTATAATAATTAAAATTTATATAAATATCATTTATAAAATGGGGGTTTCATATTTAAATTCTTTTTTTCTTATTTAAATAAGATAAATTTACATTAGAAAATACATTCTTTTATATTCATTTTGTTACGTTAACGGTATTGTTGTGAATGCCGAAATTTTAATTATATCTTTAAATAAAACGGAAAATTTAACAAAATATGCAAATATAATTAAATAACTTTCCATGCTCTTCGTAAATATATAAAAATTGTGAAAAATTCACTAAAATTCTTCAATATTTACAGGGGAGTTATATAGTTTCTAGTTAAAGAATTCTGATTATTACTTCTCTGGAAATCTTGGAAAATTTTAGCGAATTTTATATAATTTCTCTGTATTTATGAGGAAGAGTATGAGAAGTTATTCAAGTATAATTTTATACATTTGCTAATTTTCCGGTTTGTTTAAAGATATAGAGCTTCTAGTTAGAGAATTTTGTTATATCTACAAACAAAGCAAAGAAAAAAAAAATTAGTAAAATATACAAAACATGATTAAATAAAATCTCTTATTATTTATAAAGTATGCAAAACTCGTGCACAATTCACTACAGTTCTTCAACATTCCCAGAGAAAGAATAAAGTTTCTAATTAAAGCCATCTTATTGATGGATACATCTTCTACTACACATAAAGTTCTTTATAAATTTTCTTACAAAACTCTTTAATGAATTTACTCAATTTATATTTATTTTATAAAAGATCTCTTATTCTTTAAGATTCATCAGCTCTTGTTATTTTTATACTTAGTTTAATAAGCATCAAAAATCTCGAGTAGTGATTCTGTATACGGTATATATATATATATTTTTAACAAAAATAATTAAAATTATATTGAATTTATGATAAACAACTTTTTTATATTTTTAATAAATAAAAATAAATAAGCTTATTATTTGAAATTGTCTTTTAAAAACGATCTAAAACTGTTTTTGTAATATAAACTATGTAAACAGCTCTTGTTCTAACGCATTTACAAACAAACACAATTACTAGGAAGAATTTCTTCTTAGTTTTCTTGTTAAAAATTATCAAAAAACGAACAAAAATATTATTTCTGTTGAAAAAATTTAATATTAAATAAAATACATTACATTGTTGCAAAATTAAGATGAATGCTAGAGATTCTAAGGTTGGGCCACTTAAAAAAATAGAAATAGAGATAAATATAAAGTAAACTTTTTAAATAATTGTTTAAATGAATAAAGTTAATTTTATTTCGTAAATATATAATAAATAAGAAATGATTATTCTTTATAATGTGAAATTTTTGTCTTTACAGATGTTTCTTTGGCTAATCTGTAAAGAGCAAAGTGAATTTGCCTGTGATCAAAGAGGGATTTGGAAAGAGAGAAAAAGTGTATCGTCTCTTAAATAATATTATAGATAATATTGTATTATTTCTTTGATAAGTTTCGTATCTTTCGATCAAAGATGGTCTATTTATAAGGTCTCAGTAGATTTCGATTTAGACCCATTTTACTAAATTTAACTTGAAATTAATCATAGAACAGATAGCCCAATTTCAACATGGAACATTATTCATCCGAATGGATGATACATTTTTTTTCTTTATTTTTTTGTGTATTTTTTTCCTAAAACAAAATTACAGAAGTCTACAATATTTCACCGATTTTCCAGTTGCACTAGCATTATATCTCTAAGAGATCCCTTCAAAAAGAATCATCTAACTGAGGATAATTTATAGAAACAGCCATCAAGCACAACCGTCAATTCCCACAGATTCCAAGATTTGGCAATCCCACCGACCTATTTAAAGGGCTCGTTTCTTCATTTCTGCCAAGCAAAACGTATTTTCGATAGAACATATCCATTCTTTAATTCTTTAATACCATCATGTAGGTCTGATCGCGTGATCCATCCTCATCAGAACCCATCGAGCATCAAATCATGGAGGAGGCGGAGTACTTTCAGTTGCTTTAACCTAATGACATTTTAGGCGTTATTAGATAGAAAGCAAGTAGAAAGAAGGGGGAAAAAAACTATTGCTCTTCAGTATTCGTGAAGGGTGTTGG
This sequence comes from Centruroides sculpturatus, assembly GCF_000671375.1. NCBI lineage: Eukaryota > Metazoa > Arthropoda > Arachnida > Scorpiones > Buthidae > Centruroides > Centruroides sculpturatus. The sequence continues at coordinate 647,758 of NW_019384647.1, read as the reverse complement.
GCAGAACACAAAATGCTCTTAATATGTGGGTGCCAATAACAGCTTTATATCCTCGCTTTGCATTACACTAATTGTTATCAATCAAGAGGGAAAGGGCCCATTATATGGAAGGAATGTGTAACTGCTGCTTGATCTTCAGTCATCCATCAGTGTCGTTTTGCTTTTCGCATTTATCCGAGGTTATTAAGTAATGATACTGTTGCTCCATTGTTTGTCGAGATGACTAAGAAACGAGAGAAAATTTAATGAACAAGTGATGAAATTTTAGCAGTAATTTGCTTTTTATAGCTTATATAAATATATAATAAGATAAATGTGGTTCTAGTTATACGGTCTTACATATATTTTTTCTCTCTCTCCCTTCGACGATATTTGAAAAATTGGAGAAATCTGTCTCTGTTCTGAAAAATCAATTTTTGGATGAAAAATGAGTTCGACATAAATCTAAATTATATTAATAATGTCACATTTTCTATAAAACTACCGTTCAGAATGTTTAAATAAAGTAGATATATTTTATATATATGAACAGGAATTATTTTAACGCATAAACTTTTAAAAAATAATATTTAATTCTCTTTTACCTTTGAAAAAACAGCAGATTTTCATTAAAAAAATTAAACAAAATTTAAAAAAAAAAATGCATATATTGAATTTCTACATCGTGACTCACCGGATCTATCGAACTTCTGACATTTTGAAATGTTACTTTTAAAATCTAAAGATTAAAGTTTTGAAAAACTTAAGAAAAACTTCTTTCTTTAATTGCAAAAAGCATTTTTTTTAAAATATAAACTTAGCTGTCGAGTAACATTAAAATATATTCTACACATCTTCAATTACTTAATTCATCTAGAAAAATCACAGTAGAGACAGTTCTATTAAGAATTAACTTTTTTCTAACTAATTTTTTTTTCGTGGAAACGTTAAAAACAACTGTTCCAACTCTGTTAATTAACTCCTAACGATTTCAGGTAATTAGCTGTATGTGTCGATATCAAACTTTATTCTTGATTCAAGTGTCGAATGCACAGTTTATGCCAAGGGCTAAATTAAGGAGAGAATGCGAAAAATCTATATAGCTAAACACTCCTATATTATCAGTAAGGTATAAAAGGTGAACTGAAAACACACGAAACTGGTCTTATGACCGATGTAAAAACATTCACATTTTTGGGAGTTAACAGATGTTGTTGGCATAGGGATATAAGCTTATGTATAATAAAGTGTACTGAAGCAATCTACATTTCTTCTATAATCTCACAACAAAGAAGAAAGAAACCAAACTAAAAGTTGGGTTTCATCAACATAAAAAAAAAATTCTTTATGCTAAAAGAATTTTTTATTATTGGTCGGTTGTCTTTTATTTAAATTATTCATTCTTCTGGTTGGTTATTTACTTTTTCTAACTTAATTGTTACTTTTTTTATACACTTTAAAGAAGGAGGAGAGTTAGAAAATTTATAATAGCAACTTAATTAATCAGTAAAGAAATCATTTTTTTAAATAATTTATTTGTGAGTATTTAATTATCAAGGTGAAAAAATTTGATTAAGACATTGTTTAAAAATGAAAAATTGAATGTTTTCGCTATCTATTTTAATGCCAATAAAAGGCATATTGTTATTTACTAATTATGTGAATAATTATTTTAAAAAAACTCGAGTAAATTTACTCTTTAAAAAAGTTTAATAAGTAAGTAAAACTCGTATATTTTTTCTCTCTTATATTATTTAATTATTAGATTTAAATTTATTCAACTCTTATCTTTTGTTCAATGATGCTTTTGGAGTAAATTTGAGGGTTTTCAGTTAAAAAGTTTGAGATTATAAAAGAAATTTTGCTAATTTAAAGTAGTTAAGTTAAAGAATGTTCAACAAATCATGCTAATTATATAAGAAGCATTGATCATTTGAACTACTTAATTTATAATCTGTTCTATTTACTAATCTATAAAAGTATATAATCTAAAATAAGGTTAATATTTATATTATACATGAAAATCAGTCAAAAACGTTAATTTTTATATGGAACATACACTTATTTATAGAAATCTTAATAAAATATATTTAAAAAATGCTATTATTAGTCAATATAGGTATATATATAAAATACTTTTTCTGTACTTTATGAAACTTTAAACTTTGTAAGATTGAAAATCTTATTAAAATAGGATAGGAGTGTGTTTTGATAGACTTTCTACTCAAGGTATTTGGCAAAGATAAAAGGATTTAAGTTCAGTCCTGCTCTAGATCTCACGAATATTTATTAATTTTCTTCTTTCCTGCTTGGGTTAATACGTGATTTATACAATAAAGATCATATATTAAGCATTATTTACTATTTAAGAGAACAATAATTCGTCTATTTTATGAGGATATAACGGTTTATGGAGTGCATTATATTATCGTTACAAGCAAGTCTGATGAATCTTGAATCTTGATACATTATTATATCTTATGTCTGATCAAAAATATCTTAAATGGATCACAAAGAAGTATAAATCTCCATATGCATTGGAGATTTGACTCTATTGTTTAATACATGATGTATATTTGCACTTAATCTATGTACTTTATATTTTCTTAATTTTCTCATATATCAAAGTTTCATAGAAATTAAGATTTAATTAAAATTCTTTATTATCTTTCGAGTTTGATCAGGAAAGCTTTCTATAGTAATAAAGTTAAGAAGATAGTTCTAATCTTCGAGATTTAAAGTTTTAGAAAGGAATCAAAATCAGCTTTAGTTAGTGTAGAAATTTAATCAGCAATAGACCCAGTAACGATTAACTCCGATCAATAAGATCATTTTATATCGAGTTTGATTAGTCAAGAACAAAAGCCTCAGTCAATAAAACACTATAAGTAAGCTTTAGATCGATAATATCAGAAATATATATAATGGAAAATAGAATTTTAAGTAGGCATAAAGTGATTTTTGTCAAAAAAGAACTAATTTATCGCACATATTTGATCAGTAACTGATACATTCTTGATCAGTAAAAGAGAAGATTCGTTTAAAGATTGCAAATATACATTTAATAAAAATTATCTACAGAAATCAAACACGAGAGAGAGTCATCAGCATCCGAGATAAAGGATACACTTCTCTTAAGTCAACATTTCACAGAGAAACAATAAAGTTGATTACTTTAACTCTCAACAATCGATAAAATCTTAGATTTGTCAACAGCTCTTGTTGAGACAAGTATTCATTCCCAGGAGAATCTAAATTGAAAAAGGTCTGTTTGAGACGACTCAATGCGGTTGCTTTTGTCGATGTAAGAAAGGAATCTATGTCAATTGGGAAGTAAAAATAGATTCCGACTTCTTCCTTGTTTTTATTCCATGGAGATTTGCTCCAAACTAGAAAACTGTTTCCCTACATTCCTCATAGGAATTCGGAATGTATCTTGGTTATCTTTATCAATATAACTCGAGATGAGAGTCACCGGTGGAAAAATATCTCTGGAATTAATTGAAAATACTTCTAGTATAGCACCCACGTGTGTTACTGTATCATTCGGTATTCTTTGCCCCAAGGACGGATTTCTCCTAACTAATGTCACTTTACACGTGTCTTATGGCAATTTAAAGAAAACATAATATATAAAGTTCATTTTTAACGGTCGAATTCACACGAATTTTTAGTTTTTAAGCTTAATAGGCCATTAAGTAGATCAATATCTACAAATGCGTATTGGATTTGTAATAAAGCAAATTCGTTTTTCTCCCCGCTTTTAAGCATCCTTCGCTAAGTTAACTCTAATGACTCTTACAATATTTATGTTTATTAGATTAATAATAGCTTAAAATTAACAAAAGATACTTTTAAAATAAGCCCAGCTTCCAGGAGCAACTGGTGTATGCCGACTCAAACCGCATCATTTCAAAAATAAAAAATAATTACAGTAAAATTTGAATTTATATATTTACGATACGTCTAAATTATTCAAATTAAATTAAAATTAATTTCTTTTTTTAAATCGTATATCTTATTCCTATTAAGTTAATGCGGTTATTTATTGCATAAAGTTTGGTTAAAGATTTTTGAATTCTTAAAATGTAGTGAATCACGCAGGTGTTAGTCACTTAAAAACATCGATCATTCGGAGTATTTCATAATTTATAATCTATATTACTTATTATCTAACGATACTTACCTAGAATCTTGACAGAATCTATATATTATGGAGTTTTAATATTTCATAACATATATGGAATTTTGGTGTCAAATTTAGCAATTACTCTATACATTTTCAATGATGTAAATGCTACTAAATCTACGTAAACAATTCCTATATTATATACATATTAAAGTTATAAATATATATGCATTAAATATAAGAAATATAATACTTTAAGATATTATAAAACCATGTTTTATAGCATTAAAGTAATTTAATATACTGTTTTATAATGTTTCTGAGGAGTTATTTTATATTTCTGATACCAATTTCTGTAATTAATTTACACAATTTCAACTTTATTGTTAATAATAATCATTCTTCAACTTGAAAAGAACCTATTGTGAATCAATAAAGTCTACTATCGATCGTTGTTATTATACAAAATTAATATAACGTATCGAGTCTTTAGTTTAATTGCTTAGATTTAGAATTTAATTAGTCATATTTTAATTAGATGAAATTTTATTTAAGTACAAATTCGCATTCAATTTCATTTCTTTTAAGATTTTAACTACATTTTTACTAACTTATTTGTAATTTTATTGCTGAAAAGCGCTTAATTGTGACGTATCAGTTATAGTTTATATTGTTTTAAGCATTAAACAAGGCGAAAACAGTTATAAAAGTGAAAATATTTGCATCGGGGGGCATTAATTAGCTTAATCGGATAATTATTTCGATTATTCGTTACTATGGTAACGAGTATACGTTCGATAAATCAGCTTTGTTTTCCTTCTATATCATCATAGTTTTGTAACAATATAACATTTATCGCTTCTACTGCAATCTTCATAACCGAACGGTAACAGATAGTTGGTCGTTGGTGTCAAATAAATTTAATTACAGCTGGCGTGGCACAGATTGGCCAATTATTCCACTTCCCAAAGGTCTCGGTATTTAATAAACACGAACTGTGGCGTGTTGTTACAAGATGAAGACTCATACAAACATAAACAGTTTACAAGGAAGAGATGCAGTTTTGGAGTAGTGAAGTTTTTTTCATCATAAAAAAATAAAAGGGAAAAAAAATATATTTAGCGACTAACCAATTTCTGTTTAGTTTTTATAAGAAAAATTTACGGATTTTCTTGTTTACTTTAATGTGTAATTAGGCTGTAATTATGAAATTAAAGCGTTAAAATAACTGCTAAAGTCAACATGTGTGGAATTGTTTTATGAGTATCGTGGGATTGGTGAAGGTAAGTTGATTTAGTTCTAAATGGAAAAAGTTACTTGGTATGAAGTGCATTCCTGTGAAGAACGATATAAAAAGTGATAAAGTTAATAAAACTTGCTGCTAGTTTTTTAATTAGCTTAGCCAGGAAGCTATTTTCCACAAGCTTAGATGATGTCGAGAAGATTTTGGTAAAGAAAACTTACGTAGAACTGTTACACAGACATTATTAATAAAATATTATAAGCATAACACACAGACGTATACACATACATATGTATTCTGCAGTATAAGCAGAATTGCTTCTGGTGACATTAACTCATTTTATTCACAATTGCTACTGCTGAGATAATAGTTTATGTTATGTTATGGAGTGACAATAGTTTATATTATATCCAGAATTGCTTCAGTTGAGATGATGGCATACATTATTATGTGATAACAGCCCATATTATACCCAGAATTACTTCTGATCAGATAATAACTTAACGCGAGGAATTAAAGGTTTTAACGCAAACAAATATAAAATGAATATAATTTTTACTATAAAAACTTTAGGGAAATGCTATTTAACTTTATATGAAAATATATTTATGCAGATTTTTTTTACATTTTTGTTGAAGATAGAGACGGAGAGAATGCGGGGGACGAGGAAATATTATTTACACTGCTTAAATTGATTCTGCATAAAAAAAATATTGTCTAGTTTTCAGAATTATTTAAACAGAGACAAGGTTCATGTTGCTTTATATAGTAAATAAGTAAAGTAAAAAAAAATAGAAAAAAGAAGAATAGCCTAGAGACAAGATTGTCGTCTTTTGTGCGCTTTTTGACGGATATATGTATGACAAGTAGAGTTATACCATCCTGTATTACATTATTCATAAATGGTTGCATTGTCTATATTTGATAGTAAATAGCAAACAGGAATAAATGTATTAAAATTATTTGGAATCTAGGCCTTTTTTTAAAAAATATTTCTGTAAGAAAATGAATAATGTTCAGTAAATATTTTTGATAAATAGCATAAAATATATTTGTGTGTTTGAAATGCGGTAAATATTAAATAATTCTTTTATATTCATGTAAACAATGAATAATTAATATGTATATTTTTAGTAAAAATCTGAAGTTTGGATAACAATATTTTATTTATTTAAATATTATGTATTTTTTCCTCTTCTTTTTCNGGGGATAGTAAAACTGTCCTTCGATTCTTCCCCCCCGCCCACTTCTGGCTTTTGATCCACCAAGAGTAAGAAGATTTCTCGAATGGCAAATGTGTCCGGAAGCATTGCTAAATCCACCTTAGAAACAAATATGTATATATATATATTTAAGTTATATACGATTTAAACTGGAAAAATCCCTTTTTTTCTATAGTATATACGGCTTATAACTTTTAAAATAAAAATGTTATCCAATCATTCTAAAATCTTCTGACTCTTTTAGCATTTTTTATCTTAAAGAAGAAGCAGCGTAAATAATGAAATTTTCTTGTAAATTTACAATTTAAAATAATTTTTTTCTTATTTTTCTGTTTTTTTTTAACTATTTTAAAGTATAGAAAATATGAATTTAAAATTTGATAATATATCAATATTGTTCAAATTTTACATACGTAACGTAATTAAAGTAGCTTAATTCCTTTAGACATGTGTTTTTTATTTTATTTATTTTTTAATCTAAAATGAAAAGATTTTACATCTTATAACACAAAAATTTACATTTTTGAATTAAATAAATACGTGATTTATAATAAAATTTAATGAAATAAAACTTTAAAAATTTTTTACATAATTGCTTTACCAAAATATATATAATTTAATTAAAAAAATCGATTATAAGCTTATTTATTAAATAAATTTAAACTTTTTATTATTATAATTACTGTAATTCACGTTTAAAACTACTTTTATAATAATAATAATAATTTAAAAAAAAATAAAAATAACAAAGGCATTTACGTTTAGAAAAAGTAATGACGATGATTTAAAGTTGAGGTAGGAATTTGGCGCAAAACTTTTCGATATTTATTAATAATTTTTGTCTAGAAAACTTATCTTGACTAACTTTTATTGACAAAAAGTTATCGTTTTCGGTTGGTGTGTTGGCTGCAGAGGTTTAACTTATTACCGAAGCTAGAGATTGATTGCAGCCAAGTTGTTCAACCAACTGGAACATAGTGAGACTATAACAATGTTAGTTTCTTTGTTCCATCTGCCAATTTCTTAGACTCACTTTTCCTTCCCCTCCTAGATAAAGTACAGTTTCAAGAATGACAAAGGAAAAAAAATATTATATATATATATATAATATTTTTCATTTTAACCATCATTCCATTGTTTAATATTGTCAAAAAGATTATTTAAATATATATAAAGAGAACGATTAGTTGGTTAATAAGATTCTCTTTTGAATTTTTTTTTATTCCTCTTTCTTTCTATTTTATTTAGTGAGTCGATTTTCAAGTAACAAATAAGATGTATAATGTTCAATGTTGATAGGATGGAAGTATATTTTTGAGTCTTTTAAAGAGATTAACAATACTAGAATATTTATAACAACGTTATAAAATCGATGGTAGAAGGGAAACTATTTTAAAGTAACAGGTACTGTTTGATGTTTACATGATGATACTCCTATTCTGTTGGGTGCTTGATCGAATAACAAGAATAAAGAATAGATCTACTTGTATTTGAAAGGCATGAAAAATGCAAGAAACGGCTGCTGATATTTGCCGAAGCAGATATTACGTCCGAATTCAATGAAAATTTAATCGAATCTCTACCAGCTAAATGTTAATATGGTTTAGTGATACGCTTCATTGTTATTTTATAGAAACCATTTGCATTTTTTCGTAAAGTAAAAAAATATAGGAAGAAAATATTTTTAAACGAACAAATGAATCTGTAAATTACTACATGCTTTAAAAATGCACGCTATATTTTTATTTTTGATAAAATGCTGTAATGAAAGAAAGGAATATATATGTTCTTTCTTCTCTCTAAAGTATTTTATCAAATAAAATATAGTGTATATAAGTATATATTTCCCTCTTAAACACCTATTTTCTTACGCTATACTTTATTTAAATTTCAATATTTATAAAAGAGTGAGAGTGAAGAAGAGAGGGAGAAGTGAAATTGAAAATAACTCCATTTTTATGGGGCTATTAGCAGTAGTAAGAACAACGTTGAAGATATACAAGATACGAGAATGCAGATTTATGCATGTAAATGTATCTATACAAGTAGGTAGGTATATAGGAATTCAAAAAGAATTCCCTGTGGTGTAGGAGAGATCAATAGGTGACCTTTGCCGCTTAATTCCCGCATCTGTACAGGCGGGGAATCGAGTCCATAGTCTCATCCATCACATCTGTCTTACCGGAAGTAATACTCCCAGAAACACACGCTACGCTTAGATGTGGGGGGATAGTAAAACTGTCCTTCGATTCTTCCCCCCCGCCCACTTCTGGCTTTTGATCCACCAAGAGTAAGAAGATTTCTCGAATGGCAAATGTGTCCGGAAGCATTGCTAAATCCACCTTAGAAACAAATATGTGTGCTACGAATAACATAGTGTGATTATTAAGTTATAAGTTATCTTGTAAAAATTTCTTGTTAAAACTTTATGGATTTCGATCTGTATGATTACATCAAAAATTCTTTGTCAACTGATTACTAAATGTATTACTTTAAAATTATACCTGTTGTATATTTAATATTTCATTAATGTAATAAGTATTGCATCCCATTCTAAACTGTTATAACTGTAAATATGTATAAAATTATTCAACCAACCATTCGAATTCCTATTATGTAAGCAAAAATTTACTGTTTAATAATGTAACCAAAACTGTATTTATCCATTGTGTTCAATTATTATTTATTTATCCATTAATATGTTTGTATATACTTTGATGCAAAAGATATGCATCCTTCTGTTAATTGCATCTGTATGTAAAAATGTTACTGTTAACTATTTGTATTCCTCTGTAAATATTGTTTTAATAAAGGCGATGCGGGCGCCCATGGGGTCCTGTGGGGGCCTTATGGTTGCTTATTTCACACTTTCCTATCTTCCTTTATTTCCTCTGCTCTCTAACTCTTACTTTCTTTTACTCTTCCTTCCTATTCATACAGGGGTAAAGTTTGCACTAAATTGCAGATAGCCCCTCTTGTCTTTTATTAGAATAGAATANGCTTCTCGAGATCCTTGATACTCCCTTACACTTTGAATAAATTATTATATTGATATTCTTTTGTAAAAATGAATAAATATATATTTTTAAATTATAACCTCAAGCTTGTAGGATGCACACAAAACAAAATTATGCAACTTTCGCTGCATAATCCACTTCTACGTTAACAATACTCCTCGTATTAGTAACATATTTTATTATTTATTATATTAAAATAAAAATAATTTATGTAAATTATAAATAAATAAATAAATATATTTTTTTAATAATTTATTTATACCAATTATAGATTTAAATTATTTGTTAAGCTTATTAGCCACACGTCAGAAATGATTTTGAATAGCGTGATTTGGCCAGACAATCAAACTAACTTTGCACACATTAACGAATAAATCTAGTAAATTCGGCAAGTGCTTCATTTCAGATCTCAACTGAGAAGAATGGCATCAATATTAATTCGAGCAAATATGTTATGAAATATTCACAAATTGATATTCAGTGTATAACTGTATCGCATTTCTGATTTCTATCGCCGCCAGGGAAATTATCACTGTGGCAATTTAATCTCCAGCAAAGTTTATCGACGCATAAATCGCTAACATGATGCAACATCAATAACATTGAATATCACCAAATCATAGATCCAAGGTATAGCACATTAACTGTATAAAGTGAATACTTAGAATTACCTGTACAATTATACATCAAATTTAGATTAGACGATGTCTAATGTCTAATTATTACCACAGAAAAATAACATATTCATTAATAATTTTCTAAATAAAATTAAGCGAAAAAAATTACTAAACAGTTAGCTCAATACTTCTAGTATTAGATTATTTTTTTCGTAAAAATATTAATTAGAATTTTTGAAATAAATTAAAATTATAAAATAGAAATTATAGGTCCAAGTTTGATCTATATGAAGTCAGGGTTATCCAATATCATAGGTCAAAATATATAGGTCCAAGGTGTGGATAAATCTTGCAGTAGAAGTCGTCTAATGTTAAATTTGATATACAATTATACAGTTAATTATATATCAAATTTAGCATTAGATGACTTCTACTGTTAGATTATTTCCTCAGAAAAGTATTAATTAATAATTCTCTAATTAAATTAAAGAAGAAAATTCTCTAAGGCTTGAAAAAGTCATCAAATTATAACTCCAAGGTATAGCCTTGTATATAAAGAGAGTACATAGAACAACCTGTACAATTACATGTTCATATTTAAAAATAGATTTTGAATGACAGATTGTTCCTTTGAAAAAATATTAATTGATAAATTTCTAAATAAATTAAAGACGAAAAACATTTTTAAGATTTCGATTGGAAAAACATATTAATTAATATTTTATTAATAATAATGTGATTACCGGTAACTTTTTTTAAATCTTAATTATTAATATATTATTCAGGTATTTTATGAGTGGGAAATGTATTATGGTAAGATTGTACAGAATTGTTAATTAATAATAAAACTTAGCTAATTTCTAATTAAATATATATTTTTAGTGTTTATGATGAGTTGATTGTGACAGATCTCGTTGAAATTTTTGTTTTTCCTTCGGAAAATATTATTGTTTTGTTAATTGATAATTTAGCAAATGTAATACGGTAATAAAGAATAAATTAATATTTTAATTTAATTTTTTAATGAAATTTATTCACGTTTAGAACAATTCAGTTTCCCTTTCTGTTATATTATTCTTGCAATTTTATAGTTTTCTAACTGACAGATTGAGCTGATCTGAACATAAATACGCATAGTTAATGTTATTGTTTTTTAAATAAAATTAATTTAAATCTAATTTAAAATATTTAATCACATGGAATAATTTAAATATAATAAACTTATAAGTGATTAGTGGAGTTTTTAAGGCAAACTTTAACTAAATAACATCAAAAATATTATAAATTTGGTTAGTAAAAATGTAAGATTTTATAAAATTACTTCGTTCAAAGTATTCATTTAAAAAATTTTATTAAAAACACTTGAATTAGTTTTATTGTTTTAAATAAATCAATTAAAGTTCTCGATGCTACTTAAAAATAATGCATTTTTCTTAATTATCATTTACTAAATAAAACGTTATTAGATTATTAAAGGTATATATAATTAAATGCATTTATCAAAGTAAATATAAGACTTGTTTATTTATAAAAATAAAAAAGTAAATTCTAAAAATAGAAAAAGGTTTTTTTCAGTTGGATATGAATATCATAATAATACTTTTTGAAAGGTTTTTAGACGTTAGACTCGTCTATTTGAGAATCTTCTCATCATCATTCAGAAAAAAATATCTTCCTCTTAGTTATACACCAAGGGCCATTACCAGAAGTCCTGCCTAGAGGGAATTAGGGCATCAAATCGACTTCATTCTCCTAAATTGACAGTGTTCTCTGGGGTTTTTGCCCTCAATTTCGGTTTAGGAAGATTCAGAAACTAAAGCGAGAGGAAGCAACAGAGTGTTTACAAAAGTTCCATTACAGATCTCTAGTATTAGAAAGAAATAGAAAGAAACTTGGTTGCAACAGGCATTTCTAAACACATCAATAAGCAACGTTATAATTAACAGCATGTTGTTTGTTGAAATTCGATCCTAACAAACCATTCTAATGACTTGTAATGAGTAGAAGAGCTTTCAACTTTGACTGGACCTGTTACTGACTTGGCCCCATAATAAGAGGATGCATGGCTCGTCCCAACTATCGTCTTATAATTATTTACACCGACTCTACTACAATGGGGCGTCAATAAGTTCGTGTCACGTGTCACAAATTAATGAGTCGCAGTGTAAATTATGTTTCCATGATTATCTAAACTGGAAATGTCAGTAATTTAATCCTAAATCATACTTTAACACACTAACTTTCTACAGCTAAAGGAATTTCAGTAATGCAGACTTCATATTTTCTCTTAACTTAAGCTATAAACACTCGTTACATTTTTAAATCATCGACTAAACATTTATAAGAAGCGAAAAGAATTTTAAAAAATGTAAAATTTTCGGCATATTTATCATCTTTTATCACAAAAATATTCTATCTTTGTGATAAAATATTGCTTAATTTTACATAAAAGATTGGAAAATATTTTAAAAATTCCATTCATATACCTCAACTATAACATTCACTTAGCTCAATCTCCTAAAAAATACAGCTTCTCAGTAGTTAGTTACTCACTAATTTTATGTTAGTGAAGTCAAAGGTGGAGATATATATACATGTGAGGTCTCCGAAATACCAGAAAAAGGATAGATAGGCCTCATTAACTCACGCCTACAGTGAAGTAGTAAAGTATCCACCTATTGGAAACAGATAGAGAGAATCTACTATAAGTGCTTATACACGAAGGCAGATTGTATGAAACAAATGACCCATCATCTTATTTTATCTCTGGTAGCGCTTGATGTCTAAATTACCATCTCTGAGACGGTAATTACGGAACTTTATCTACTAATGTTGGATCCCATTAAAAGACTGACACGTTGCCCGATATTTCGACTTTAAAATTAGAATATCTTTTTAATCTATTTCCACTAATATACTTGTTTAACTTTATACACCTATACGTTAAATTGGTTTAAAAACCTTATTTTAAAATGGTTTAAGTGAATGAAACATTTATATAAATCTATATAATCTTATACACTTCTCTATTAATTAGTGATAACATTCTAAGTGTTTTATAACTAGCTACATAAGCTACATCGATTTTACACCTTGTAACGATAAAATTTTCCTCAGGTATGAACAGGTGCAGCAATTCATCTTAATGTACTTTTTCTTCTCCCCCTCTCTAGTAAAGGTTAAAAGATAAGAGCAGATTTAAGTAGAATGAAGCTTTAACCCTGTCAATTCTCTTAGTATTTAATAATGTTAAGCCTCTAATACAATATTTTATAAACATTTTAACTCTTTTACAAGTTATAATAGTAAAAATATATGATCTTTTCACTAAAATTCATTAGTTAAAAAAAAATGGGATAAAAGTATATAGCCTATAAGTATTTTCTTCATATTTAATAATATTAAGTCTATCACAGAAACATTTTAAGCCATTTTATATAATATTTTATAAGTTTAAAGAGTAAAAAAGTGCATAAAATAAAAGATATTTTAAGTAAAATTCATCAGGTTAAACACTTAAAAGTTAAAAAATTGAATAAAAATATATAAAATTCATTTAATTAAAAATTAAAAAATATATTCGAAAGTGATTTAAATCTGTTTATATAACATTTTAAAATATATATTTATTTATTTAAGTTAAATTCTATAATGGAGAAAGTGAAATATCTTTAAAGTTTAGTTAACTATAATGCGAATATTTTAGTTTATAAATAATGAAAAAAACGGATAAAATTTTAAATTTCTATATTTCTAAACTTTTAAAATATATAAAACATTTTTTATTTAATATATTTTATATGCTATCCTTTTATAAAATATTGATCTAAATTCTGAAGTTTGTTTACTAAAAAACATTTTTTTTTTTTCAAAAATTCAAAATGGATCTCATGAAAAATTAAATGGTTATGAAAGGCAAAACTTTCAACAATTTTAACAATTAGAAAAGTTTAATTATATTTTAAAAAATTACTTTTTTATAAAAATTTCTTAAATTTTTCTTTTAAATTTAATTTAACAAATTATTTTATTTTATTTTAAAGAAGAAAAGAAGAAGAAGGAAAAAATATATATATAAATACACAATAAAATTATTATTTGTAAGCTTAAATAATTAATAAAAAATAATTTTATTTATTTATTAATTTTATAGAAAATAAAATAAAGAATTAAATTCTTTAAAATTAAAATGTACTTGAATTTAAATGGGACTAAACGTTGAATTGTTCATGAATGGGATTAAAAATTTTTTATATTTAATTTAAGAAAATGAATATAATATGTAATTTAAAGATAAATAATAGATTAATTGAATTCAAATAGAACGGATTCAAAGGTATAAACGGGAATTTGTTATAATGATTATAATTAAAAGTTTAAAAAAAATAATCTAAAAAATTGATAAAATCAAAAATTTAAATGATTAATATTAGATTTATAGTAATTATAGAGCAATTTAGACAATTAATATCAATTAAAGAAAACTGCGATAACAACAAACATAAGTTATCATTTTAGTGATGAAGATAAATAGATAAGAACATATGGTACACATGGCAAATAGATTATTTGGAAAAAAAAATACATAGGAAGAGGATAATATTCTATGGGCGTTACTTATGTGTAAATTAAATTTTCACGAGTACACGCCTTTTTTACTATCGTCGATCGTTATAGGTATACATACAATCAAGTATATGTAGCATTATCAACATCAAGCAACACGCAGACAGCCAGGCGTGGCCTTAGATAATACAAATACATCATTTTTTTCTATCAATAAAACAACATTATTTGGTTGATTTTATTTTTTCTAAGTAAATCCACTTTATAAATTTCTAATTTGTATCCAAAACACAGTATTTATTTTCTTTGCTCTTCTCTCTTCTATTATCTAAATTATCTTTTGGAAAGAAAATTTAACACATATAATAGGATTTAGATCATCTCAATTCATTATTTTTGTCTTACAATTAAAATTTTCAACAGAGTAATGAGACTTTTTCCGCTTGTTAAATTAATGAACTCCGATTTTTCTCAAATTTTAGAAAGGAAAAAGAAAAAAAAATATTGTGTATAAATGAATTATAGAAGCAGATAGAATTTTTCAAATAATTATCTAAAAATTAAATGATTTCATAAATCTAAATTCTACTGGTTAATGGTAGAAATTTATTTAGGTCATTATAGGTGTGTGTGTATATGAATTAACAAATGATGGGTTGTTTCTTACGTAAAAATTGAAGTTGTAAGAGTCTGCTTGATTTACTTTTAATGAATTTTTCTTACTTCTTTCTATTTTATAAGCTGCGAAAATCGTCAGGTGCACATATGTGTTCACACCCATTTATAACCAAATGTAAAATGCAGTATCAACTCGGAGTGATGTTTTTTTTCCCTACTATAAATATACATCTCCACCCAGGACCAGAGGGAAAGTTGCTTCTACCTGGAAAAGAGACGTAAAACCCAATGGAATCAAAAAGTTCCTCTTCTAATCGAACCGAAGAGAGAACTCACGTAGCAACAAAATCAAGACAGATGACTTCTGCCCGTTTTAAAGGTTTTCCTGATTTCCTAAAAAGGAATTTAATGTTTTTTATTGGAAAGGGTTTTCAAGAGATCACTTGATGTCCCGTCTGTGCACAAGATTTCACACTTGAATGTGAACGGGGGAGGAACAGCTACTTTCCTCTCTTCTCTTTCCTATGAATGTATCTTGTCGAAATTTTTCGGATGGGAATTAGGTAGGTTTTTAGTAGGCCTTCGAGGTTCGCTTTTCTTCAATAACCCAAAACCGTCCCTCTTTGTCCGTCAATACTGTTTCGGTCTGGTCATATACTTTTATATGAGTCTCTAGCTTAAGTGGAACCGAGTTTCTTACTGGAAGAGGTCTGTGGAGACAGTTTCCGACTTGTTAGATGAACTTTGTTGAGTGTTTAACTTCGTTTTGTTTTATTCTAGACGTTTATTCCCCTTCTTTCACTTTAAATTCGCTATTCAACAACAGGAAAAAACTTGATTTTCCAGCACTTTTATGTGCCTTTCTTTATAACATCCAATTCTGATACAGCAAAATGTAAGTGAAAATTAATTTAAGCTTTAGCAGAGAGAGCGAGAGAGATAGATACCTTTTGCATGTAAAGTATTTCGTATGCTCATTATCTAATATACTAAACATAATTATCATCATGCTGTGCTAAGATTACATGACGAATTACTCACTGTCATTTGCTTGGCGTTTTACTCTACGAAACAACTTATTTTGCCTCCCATGCATTTAATTAAATACTATATCCATGTAAAAGTATTATAAACCTTTTAATAGAATTAAAAGTTACAATTCTATATTAAGATCAGAATTAGAGAAAATCTCTTCAACAGCCTTCTAAAATAACATAATTATATTTTAACACCTTAATTTAACAATATTGAAACTTTACAAAATTTTCAAATAAGAAAATTAATAATCTCTTTATTTTCCTTTATAATTATTTAAATTTGATTTATTCATTTTAATCAAATGATTAAAATTTGCTGATGGTAATAGCAATTAAGTTAACTTTAATTAATTTTATAAACTTAAAGACATTTAAGATTTTTAAATTGTTACGTAATAAACGAAAAATTCTTTAATTTTATAGTAATTATGGTGTAATTAATTATAATTTCTTAATTAGTTTAAAGCAATTGCCCTCTACGACCGCTATTCTAACTTTTAACTACAGTAAGATTCTTGTTAATAACGTTTTAGGATTTATTGCTAGCATCATTTACAATTAGATACTAATGCAAATTAAGATGTAATCTTTAATATTAATTAATATCGTTAAAGAGTCCCCTTTTCTTAAACGTAATTAACAATTTTTAAAACTTCAAACTTACCAACTTTCAATAAGAAATTTGTCACCATCGGAATCACGACAATCACCTTTATTTGATAAAGTTCCATTAATGATCCTGATTGGATCCTGAACACCTTTTTGAAACCAGTTACCCATCCAATGCTCTGGAAACTGGCAACCATCTATACAAGGAAAAAAATACAAATATATAAATATTCGATTATTAAAATTAAAAAGAATGACCTAAGCTATTTTTTTTTTATTTTGTAAATTCATAGAAAACTGAATTTTAAGCGACTTAATAAAACATTACGCTTGATGATACGTAATGGTAGGGTTGTTTCTGGCATAGAAAACCTTGCTAAGTAATTTCATTGCATTACTGGAAAGGATAGAAGGAAAAAATATAAAAAAAAATGCGATAATGGTTGGGTAGGGTGGAATATTTTTGAAAACGTATTCCATATCGACTCTACACATTAAAATAGAAGGCGTTGACGACATTGTCAAAAGAATATGATCTTCTCATGCGTGATGATGTTTATAAACTTGAATATTCTAAATGAAAGTAAAGGGAAAAGGATCATCTTCAATATTATTATGTCGATAAATATTTTATATTTAGCTTTATTTTAGTAAATACTCCCCCCCAATTTCCCTATTTTTCAGGAGGGGTGTTTATAATGAAGTGTTTGTTTTATGATAGAAAATTTTATAATTATTAACAGAATATGTCTAATTTGTTTTATTAAATCTCTTTAATAATTTCATACTTCGATAATATAATGAAAGAATTTGAAGAGGTATTTGTGCAAATCTGATTAACAGCATTTCTCAACTCTGATTAAAGATTTTTGAAGACGAATTGTTGGATCTGATTAAAGAATCTCGAATATAAAAAGGAAGAGAAGTACATGTTTAGCTAGAATTCAACAGAATTGTGAGATGTGATTAAATTGGGAAGAACTACATGTTGTGATTAAAGTGATTTCTCTCAGCTCCTCAAATAGTTAGAGCCTTAGTGCTTTTTTATATATTTTTTCTTGTGTACTATTCATTGAATTAAGAGAAAAAAGTGAGAAATTTTTAAAAATTTCAATTTTAAAATTTTACATTTTCATAGAAATTTTTGCTAATATTTCTCCCTCCTTGAAAGAATAATTACGAAATTATTCTGTCTTTTCTACAATTACTTTTCGTCTTCTCCTTAATAACTAATAAGAAAAGTACATAAAATTATTTTTAAAATGATTAATATCGTTTCTGAGAAATTAATTCAGTTTATTAAAATACATGTGTCAATATAAGGTTATTAAGAAAAGCACTCTCGGTCATATATTATTATCATTTAAAACTATTAAGAGATTGTATGTAACATGGTAAGCTTATCATTTGCATTTAAATTATCTTCTAACTTATTATATATTCTATTTATAGTTGTGTAGATTTATATAAATTGAAAAGCCAATAAACACGTTAAATTTCTACATTCGGATGAGGTAGAAAGGAAGGAAATAAGATGTAGAAAGACTGGTGAAAGTTATTAGACGAGACGAGAATAGGAAAGTAGTAATGCATCAGCGTGAAAGAAAATATATGAATTTTATAGATAGCAAATATATGGAAAAAAGTAGAAATTTGTATTTTGTAAAGAAGAATATAAATTAACAAAGATGAGGATGTAAGAAGCTGAGAAAAAGTTAATAAAAGACAAACAAACTGGAGGTAAATCAAGGAATTTCAACTCTTTATAAATTAAATGCAAATCATGAAATATTTTTCACATTTCTTCCTCATAATTTATCTTCAACTTTATAAATCATAAATTTAAAGAAATTTCATGATTTGCATAGAAGTATAGAAAGATATTTACATAGAAACTAGATGATAAATCATAAAAGTTGAAGAAATTTCATGATTTGCCACTTGTTCCTTTAGATGCCGCAACACATCAAATGTTTGATAGTCAAATAAATATAGATTACATTAAATAAACTTTTATTATTTTTCAATCTACATTTATAAATTCAATTAAAGAAACCGAAGAAATGATTGTGTACAAAATCTCCTAAAGTAAACAATTTTATAAGGTATCGAATGCGATAAAGATGGAAAATAAGAGCGTGTATAATATAAATTATATGTTTTTAGGCTGGCATGTGTAGTAGTTTGAAAAATGGAGTGAACAAAGAGGAAAACTTCCATATTGCACGGCTGAGCAGTCACGAAGTCGAAACAAGTCTACAAAGAAAGCATTTCGATGGCTATCATGAGAGTTAGTTGTTTTTTTCTCCTTTCGTAGTTCGGCTTTCGAGCTTCCTGGACAGCTCACAACGAAAATAAATCCCTCTTTCGTTTAAAGCGAGATGGCGATCGAGAAGAAAGAAGATTGTCCAGGTAGAGTATACAATAGACTGTATCTCCGGCGTGCAGGTTTTATCTACCTGGAGTGGACCACTTAGATTGGAAGAAAAATCACTGTCGGAGAAAGTTTACACAACACACCAGGGAATTTCACAAAAGCCTTAGAACAATGGACAGCAAACACTTGAAGTTGGATGAAATCTAATGCCTAGACTTCCAATCGAAACATAGATTTTCGCAGGGTGCGAATGTTACAGAAGTGCAAGAACCGGAGGAAACGACTTTAAAATGAGGCTAGTGAGCGATTTTGGGAATTCCACCGGGAAACAGTATCCTAGATTTGGAAGGATCATAAATCAGCAGCACGTTTCTGTTAAGGTATAGATTTTCAGAATTGGCGGGGTTCAAGTAGTTTTATAAATGTTTCACGATATTTAATTGGTTACCTGGAGACGATAGAAATATAGTTTAGGGCGTGGTTATTCTCAATCCAACCCACAAATTAGGCGTGGTTGAATCCGAATGCAGTATGTGTAATGAAAGTGGGAGGTATTTGGGGTCATTACACTCTCTGGACTTATAATAGAGGGTTGGCCTTCAAGTCTAAAAGTTTGTCGTGGACACGACAGATCGATAAGACTTGATCGAACTTCAAACATTCACAATTATCAATGTTGTCAGATATATCGATCGACTAAGTACTTAACTATTAGGCTATCCATCAATATTCAATTTTCTTGCTTGGATAGAAAACATTACAAGTTAATATTTCGAAAAAGAAAATATTTATAACGCTTCATTACACTCGTATATGCGACTATATTCACAAATAACAGATCCTTTTATCTTTGAATTAAAATTTTATATTACACTCGCCACAAAAGACCGTTTAATATTTATACAATGGTATGAAATCCTATTTAAACTCCTATATATGCAGGGCGCCTACCGAATAATTTGCTCCCAAGAGTCTCCATTACAATAAAAATGCCTTTTCTTTAAATTGTTAAATAAATATCATTTGTTGCTTGCCAGTGAAGTCAAGCCTGTGTTGACCATTTGAGATACAACATTCGACTTTTGGGATTCGAATGGTTTTATCGAACAACCAACGTGGGAATGTGGACAACGAGAATTGTTGACGCGATGGAATTATGTGTTTTCCCTAGTCTCGTGAGAAAAACATATCTAAACTTCCTTCTGCCTAAGGAGATTTTAGGTTCATCCCTCAACTTCAATTTTTTTTCCTCTTTTTTTAAAGAAATTTATATAGTCTTTTACTTACACCTCTTTCGTTTATCC
Organism: Centruroides sculpturatus; assembly: GCF_000671375.1. NCBI lineage: Eukaryota > Metazoa > Arthropoda > Arachnida > Scorpiones > Buthidae > Centruroides > Centruroides sculpturatus. The sequence goes on along the minus strand of NW_019384647.1, from coordinate 627,039 downwards.
ACAAGTATAGTTGTTTCTTTTTCTATTTTTATAACAGAATCATTCAATCTACAGCACTTCGAGGAACTATTATTGTAAATAACAATTGTATAAATCGAAAAGATTAGGATACACGCGAATAACTTACTTAAATATCGCATTAACGTTTAATAAACATAGAATAATGATTCATTTTTACTCGTAATTTTAATAAAAATAGAATTTCTAATATATAAAATGCATTACTTTTTAACGTATTTTGCTGAATTACAAAGTTGAAGAACAGAAAAAAAGAAAAATATAAAATGCAGAATCTCTAGAGTTTTGCAAAAGTTTCAACCTTCAATTTTTACGAGGAGGTTTTGCCAATATAGAAAAATATTTAAAGGACTCGGTAGGTAAAGTAGATCTGTTTAGAACTATCAAGCGTACAGCATATCTACAGCTAGCAGGCAAACATTAAATGTTTGTAATCAGACGAAAGAAATCGCATGCAGAATAGAAGCTGCCTTAAGGAAAGCAGAAAAGAGGTGAGTAAAAGACCTGTGGAGTTCTCTGCCTTATCTCGTAGCAGCAATAATCCTTCAGAGACACAGAATCACTGAAGCTATGGATAAAAGAAAGCCTTCTTCTCCCGATTCTCCAATAAAGGTACAAAACCGGAACGCTCTACAAGAAAAAAGAAGGAAAAAAGCAAAGGTTTTAAAAACGAGCACGAGAGGGAAGAGAATAGGGGAGAGAAGAAACTATCTGGAAAACTGCCAGTGGACAATTAAAAGGAGAATAAAAAAAAGCTTCTTGTGCCGGGTAGTTTTTCAATGACACCTTTAGCAAGAAAAAGAAGAATAGTGAGCGAGTGCAGCTCTTGTACTGAGAAGGTATTAAGCTTGTGCCAGGAGACAGATACCATTGGGCTCGAGAGTGAATTAGGTGAGAATGAGATTAAATAAGAAAGGCTACTTCCAAGAAGCATGACTAAATTCCGAAGATATGTTCTAACAGCTGCTTTAGCTTTTCTTTATATCCGTTACAAGTACAGTTAACAATTTAATCTTTTCGCATTATTAAAAATTACCTTAAACAATTATTACTGTTAATAATGTTAAATTTTCCACTTATTTTTAAAATTCGAATGTAAAATTGAATAATTTTAAGTAATCCAATTAAAATTATCTTCAAATTCCTTTATTTAAAATGGAATATATATTTAGGATTTTGATCGAAAAATCGCATTTAAAATTTGCTAAATACTGTAATGTATTATGTATATTAGTCCCTAATGATAATTATTATTTTCTCTGAAAAGAATTGGCCATTGGTCATAAGAAAGAGTGCTTCATCTCAGATGAGACGTTTAGTCTCGCTTACTCTTTTGTGATTTGCTCGTTTTTTTTTTTCTTCGTTCCTTTTTTGTTCCGAATCCTATTATTGGACACTTCTCGCATTGTTTGTTATCTATTGAGTTTCCTCCCTTCCGTGACCCGACTGGAATCTATATGCTGACCACATCTGGCGAAATATTGCATCAAACCAAGATATCTGAACCGTGATAATCTTTTCTAAATACAGACTTGCTTATAAAACGAGGACAGTTTTAATCAGTTGCATTTCCTTTGGATTATGGCAATCGGATCTAATATCAAAATCCTCTTATTTATGTTCTTTTATGGAGGATTTTTCGCGAATAATTTAACAAAGATAATCTTTATTCGTTCTTCGAGTATTTTTTTTTATTATGATTTTCATTTATATATTTATTTTTTAATGTATATTTTAGTCGAACATTCTTTCAAAATGATAAAACATCTACTCAAATTTCCAATCTAGATAATGTAGAAATATTTCGTAAATGTTTAATATATTTTTAATGGTGCGAAATTATTAATTTTTATTAAATTTGGAGAAAATATTAATAAACATTCGTTAAACTGTAAGTACAAGATACGAGAATTTATTATTTTAAAAATAAATCTTCTACTAAAAAATTTAATGCGAGAAAAAAGATAAATTAAATATATTAAAATAAAGAGAAATTATCTAAAATCTTACACGTTAATCATAAAAATTAAAATTTATAATTTTTTTTCAAAATTAAATTAATTAATATAAATATGAAACAAATTTACTTAAAAGTAGTAAATTCTTTAACTGCGAAGTGAATTAGGTCAGTTATTAATAATATATTTAAGTACTTTTCTGTGATATCAACGATATAATCTCTTCATATTAAATCATCCACACCTCATCAGTTTCTCTTATTATTTCTTTAAAGAAATCGAAGAAATAAGAGACGTAATACCGAGGGAACGATGTATTGGATCAATACCGTGCTGAAATTTCTCTAGAAGAATATTGATGGCTCAATTCCGTTTCTTAAGAAGCCTGGTATTCAACACTTTTAGCCATTGATGTAGTTAAGATTTATGTGACGTTTATGAAGCGATTTCTTCGCATCAGAAAAGAAACATCAGGAACTTTCAGTCACTCTTACTTAAAAGATGCAGACTTGTTCCTATTTGCTTTCATTCTGTTGGCAAAGCTCTATTTTAATGTTTCACATGATTTGCCATTTACATGTTTTTATGATCCTCTAAAGTCCTTGAAAAGTTAGAAGTTCTTTAGTTAATTACGAATTTCATCATTATCTTTTCCAACTTCTCCAACGGATAATTACGAAGAAAATCTTACAAAAAATAAATTAAATTGTTCTCAAGAATTGTAATGAATATTATATTAATTAAATAGTTATTCGATTATTTTTTTAAATTGGATAAAGATGTTTAAAAATGAATTAAATCAATTAATTTTTTAATTAAATTGTAAATAAGGTATAAAACAATATCTTTATATAGAAAATGTTAAGATATGTTGGCGAATAATGGTTTCTTGGAAGATTTTCAAACAAAGTAAATAGGTTTCTGGCGAATTTTACGGAATAAAACGTACCTCGGGGATTCTAAAAGAAAGAAGAGTTTGGTGCAAAACGGATTCTGAAGAATTTTATAGGATAAATCTGCCGTAAGAATATTTCAAAATTACTTGGAGTCGAGGTATTTTCAAAAGAAAACATTTCTCTCAAGTTTTACAAGGCAATAGGATCTATATTGTTGAATACATAGAAGATAAAAGCTGATCTCCCAATCCAAAACTAAACGAGAAATTGATTCAAATAAACTCTTTATTGAATCATTTTGAATTTTTTAGTTTGCATTTAAATGATTACAAATAAATGTAAATATTAAGAAAATTTAACAAAATGAATCGAATTTTTCTTAAATACAAACTAATGTTCGATAAGGAAAGCAAAAGTTTTAGAATGAAGTAAAAAGCGAAAAAGAGTTAATAAATCTGTTCAATACAAATGAATTCAGCTCATTACAATCTTTAAAGCAAACTTACTGTAAATATATTGGGTGACTATCCCTAGAGGCTATTAATTTAGTGAGTTTTTCACAAGAGGTTGTCAAGCAAAGCGTCGGTTTCTCTTTGTTAAAGCTAAGTAGTGCTTCAAATTGGCAGCTTGACTAGCTCTTGAAAGCATAGAGCAGAAAGAAAAACAAAGATTGATAAAACTGAAGTAAAAAAGTCGAAGTGACTGTTTAATTAAGTGTCCATAGAAGATTTCATATCCCTATGTGATGTCATGTATGACACGAAGCACTTAATCCCGTCCCTTGATTGGTATTGGGTGAAGCAAAGAGTTTTCATCTTTTCATTTTTGCTCTTTAATGCATTATCATAATAATTTATTACTGTGATAACTATTTGGTTTATCAGCTTTTCTTTTTGTTTCCTTCTTAATTTTCTTTAAAGTATACAAATATCTTTAAAATATTTAAGACAAAAATCCATTAAAAAGACAATTTTTTTAAGTTTAAATGTTATAATTAATTGATGAGAAAATCAAAAAATGATAAAGGCAAATGGGAAACGAGAAGGAGATTAGAAATAATTAATTTTCAATTTTTAATATCAATTTATTTTAATTGAAGAAACGAGCCAATTTTTCATATATATATATATATATATACA